>NC_133365.1:28118578-28284628 GCF_049309525.1 Garra rufa
AGTTCTAGCAGTTTTATTCTGAGCCTCCTGTGAACACCATTCATAGAAATCACTATAAACCATTCAAATAAATTCAACAATGTTTAACAACTGCTTTATAAAACCTCAGAGTCCTTATACAATATTCACAAGACACATCTTTCCTTCCACAACAGTTTTTATTGTAAAGGTTGGAGGCGGAGGGGGTCAATCTTGCAGCATTTGTTTAAACACCAGATTTAAAACAAGAGAAAAACACAAATAAAAGAGTTTACAAAACAAAAAGAAGATCTGTACAAGTTCACACTTCATCTTAGAAAAACTCAGCCAAGCCCAGGGTTGTGATTGCAGCAGCCACACTGAGGACTGTTCTGGAAACAAATGAACAGCTGTAAATCAGCCAGTCTGTATTTAAAGAACTGTGGAATAGAAACACGTTGATGTGCATGACAAAAGCAGTCCATCCATAGGCTCCATCAGGCTGTGTTACGAGATGACTGCGGAGGTCACAGGGTTCCAAGGGTCAGAGTTCAGTGTTTGCTCTTCTTAGTCTTTTTGTGCGAGCGATGTGGTGATCGGGACGATGACCTCCACGATTTGTGCTGTGGTGATGGCGATCGAGAGCGTTTTGACTTGCGTGGTGATCGGGATCGTGTTCTTCGTGGAAGACAAAGAGTGACAGAGGATAAGTTCAGTGGTAAATGCTGGGTAAAATCCAAATACACTTAAAGTCCCCATGAAATCGAAATAGAAGTTTTTTTTTGGCTTTTAGTATGAATATGTTAGCCCTAAGGTTATCTATAAGCTAGTGTGCTCCAAAACAATGGCAAAATTTGCATTTACAAGATAAACGCATTCAAATCTTACAGTCTCTAACTTCCGCCAAAATGGGTCAATGATTTTGATGACATCACCCTGCACTTCAGCTTCTCAATAAACTTTTTGTTCAATCAAATGCTCTCTAGAATTTGAAGTTTCTCGCCCCCTACACTATAAAAAGACACAAAAGCTGCGACTGAGATCGGTCACTTGTTCACAGAATTTATATTTTCTAATTAGTAAATCCCACTTTATAGGCAATAGGGAATGACTCAAACAGTGTAAATGAGAATTTTATAGTGATATGGATGAGATTGTGGCTGTCATACACTGTCAAATGCAGCTTTACCAAACTTAACGGCTTTAGTCCAAGTTGTGATATAAATGAAATGATACTGGCTATTTAAAAAAGGGGGCGGGGCTGCTTGAAATGTCCCATCATGTCTTGCTGTTTCAGCTGAAATTACGTCAACACAGAATAACACTGCGTGTTTCAAAGCACTTCAGTGGACCTTTAATATTGTAACAAGACAAATTATAGTTGTGAATGACTGTTTATTGAATAATAATGGGACTTAACTGCTTTACATAATAAAAAAGTGTGTGTGTGTGTGATGAGTGCATACCTTTCTCTCCTCTCGTCTTTGTCTCGACTCCGTCCTCTACTTCTTTCTCTGTCCTCACTCTTTCTACTTTTTTCTTTGTCCCTTGTTTTACTCCTGTCCTCGCCTTTATCTCTCCGTTCGTCTTTTTTAGACCGGTCTTTCTGTTTTTGTGAATATTTGTCTCTCTTTTCCTGGTCGTCCTTGTCAAACTCCTAAAGGAGGAGCATCAAAAAGAAAAGGAAAGAAATAAGTGTTTATTGATTTACCAGAAGTTAAACACTTTGTAGGAGATATACCCCTGGGTAAAAGGCGTCTTTGATATTATTTTCGTCTGAACCACTATATGGCAGAAAAACGTGGCCTAGCACTTTCCAAAACATCCACTTTTTAAGATACATGTGCTTGACGTGATCGTGGGCAGCAGCGCAAAGTCTATTATGTGCTTATTCGATCTAATATTTTTAAAACAAACATTGTAGATTTAAGTAGAAAATAAGAATCGCAACATTTTTGAATATCATTAAAGCAGCAGTTTTTAAATACCGAAAGAATATGTAAAAGTATGGTATTTGGGGTAAAAAGTGCCCCTGCTGTTGGGGCTAAAACGCACAATAATTAACATTATAATTAATAGAAGGCTGACATTTCCATTTGTTGACATGACATTGTTAGATTCAGATGGCAAATATTCTATATTATGTTGGGTGTCCATCTTAGAGATAATCACTCATTCATTCATTTAGAAAGAAACCATCATATTTAAAAACATGCTATTAATCATATCATATAAATAAAATATCACATCTTGTTGTTACTACTGTAAATCTATATTAAATTACTATGGGCTCTTCTTCAATGCTTTCAGAATCTTTACATTTGAAAATGATTTTGTTTCTGTATTTTAAAATATATTAACATTTTAATGACAGCGTATTTATTGAAC
This sequence comes from Garra rufa, assembly GCF_049309525.1. Lineage (NCBI taxonomy): Eukaryota > Metazoa > Chordata > Actinopteri > Cypriniformes > Cyprinidae > Garra > Garra rufa. Next base: position 28,120,925 of record NC_133365.1, read on the forward strand.
AAAAAAATATTTTATTTATTAAAATAAGCAGAGAATAGACCAAACTTTGTTGAAGTGATTTTTTTTAACAAGTATTAGCTTAGACATTATATATATAATAATAATAATAAAAAAAGAAACTTACATTTATAAGATTTTTCAACAAAATGAACTAATTGTATGATTTATTTTCACGCAAAATCTGTTGCTCCATAAATGTTAAATTCAAACGTATATATTTTTCTGAAATCATACACTCTGGGTGCAGTGAAAAGCAGTGTGCCTTTATCCCCGTTGTACCCTGAGAAAATGTAGCAGTTGTTGTGGTGACCAGTTGTTTTGTATAATTTAGATAAACTTGAATCCATATTGACCAATCAATCAGCATCCAGAACCACAATTATCTGTTGTGTAATTCTCAATTAAAGAGATAGTTCACCCAAAAATAAAAATTCTGTTGTTAATTACTCACCCTCATGTTGTTCCAAACCTGTACAACCCTTTGTTCATCTTCGAAACACAAACTTAAGATATTTTTGATGAAATCCAAGAGCTTTCTGACCCAGCATAGACAGCAATTTAACTGAAATGTTCCCAGGCTCAGAAAGGTAGTAAGGACATCATTAAAATAGATGAAAAAAAAAAAAACCTGTGGTTTAACCATAATTTTATGAAGCTACGAGAATACTTTTTGTGCACAAAGAAAACTAAAATACTGGCTTTATTCAACAATTCTTCTCCTCTGCGTCACAGTCTGCCACCATTCATGACAGCATCACAATGCATGTGTGTTCTTTGTGCACAAAAGGTATTCTTGTAGCTTTGTAAAATGATGGTTGAACCACAGATGTCACATGGACTATTTTAACAATGTCCTTACTACCTTTTTGGAACATTTCAGTTACACTGCTGTCTATGGAGGGTCATAAAGTGCTAATCAAAAATATCTTAATTTTGTGTTTTGAAGATAAATGAAGGTCTTACAGGCTTGGAACAAGATAAGGGTGAGTAATTAATGACAGAATTTTCATTTTTGGGTGAACTATCAATTTAAAACCTTTATTATGCTGTTGATCATATTTGAGAGTTGGTGAGTGTACCTTCTGTAGAAGTCTGTTTCTGTAGTGTTGAACTTGCTGTTGGAGATTCATACTGGACTTCCTCGGTCTCTTACCCGACTCCAACTCATCCTGGAAATTCATCACCTTCACCTGCAATATGCATAAGTAGACGTTTATAGTGCCTGGCAACACAGTAGGCTTCAGTGCTATGTCTGTCTGAGAGTGTGTGGGAGGGAGAAAGCCAGACATGAAATACTGAGAGAGTGACTAACCTCCAGTTCTCGGAGGCGTGTCCTTTTGCTTTCAGACAGTTCAAAGTTTTTGAGAGAGCTCTTAAACTCCGCCCCCTCATACCTGCTGGGGCTGTCAGCTTCATCACTGCTCATATCAGAGTCACCATCGTTTTCCTTCAGGCCACTGCATGACAAAGACAAGGGGAGGAAACAATGAGAGAACCAAAACTAAAAAGAGTGGTGTGTTTTCTATTCTATTCTGTTTTATTTATAAACGCTGTCATTCAAAAGTTTGGGATCAGTAAGATTTTTAAAAGTCTTTTAAGTTCATCAAGGCTGCATTTATTTGGTCAAAAATGCAGAAAAAAAAACAGCAATATTGTGAAATAAATATTATTTCAATTTAAAATAAAGGAGTGTCTATTTACACTAACTCCGCCCACCAACGTGTGATAGGGGTACTCAACAGTCAACACTACAAAAGACGATTGACAAGCACGAGTTCAAACCCGCCTTCAAACCTACCAAACTTTTTTAAATCTCATATCACATCAGAAAGCCATTTATTTTCAATATAAATGAAAAAAAGGTTAGGGTGGGTGTAGGGAGGGGTTTATTGTCCCAATAAGGTGGCATAAATTTAATCATTTGAATTAAAATTAACATTTACGCTTAATATGTTATTATTGCACACTGTTTTATCATGCACTACAATACTGAGGTGCATATAATTGCCACTATTTGCAATAAGTAGTAGTTTTTTTAATATACTTTAAAATCTAATTTATACCTGTGATGCAAAGCTTAATCTGCAGCATAATTACTGAAGTCTTCAGTGTCACATGATCCTGCAGAAATCATTCTAATATACTGATTTATTAGTATTATTATCACTAGCTGCGCTTCCATTACCCTTTAAATTGAAAATATGGACACGAGTCAATTGCGCAAAAACTCCCATATATCGCAAAAAAAGTTTACACTCGCATGAGGTGGTTTTTCAAGCAATTTGAAAAGAATTATTTAGCAAAACAGCAATGGAAATGTTTTGGTTTTTTTGCATTTACAGGTTACATCTGATTAAATATAGCCAAAAAAAAAAAAAAAACTTTTTAGTCGCATAACATTGATTAATGGAAACGGCGTCACTTTGCAACACTTTTTAATTGACATTTATAAAATATCCCCAAAGTTTTGCGCAATTCTGTAATGGAAACGCACCTAAAGTTGGAGTTGCTTACTATTTTTTTGGAACCTGTGATACTTTTTTCAGTATTTTTTTGATGAATAAAAAGTTAAAAAGAACATTATTCTTTACTATCTTTTCCCTTGTTGAATTAACATATTAATTTCTTTCAAAAAAAGAAAGAATTAAAATGTACAGACCCCAATTTTTTAAAAATGTGGTTTATATTGTTACAAAGATTTCTATTTTGAGTAAATGCTGTTCTTTTGAACTTTTTATTCATCAGAGAATCCTAAAAAATGTATCAAGAGTTCAAAAAAATATATTAAGCAGCACAACTGTTTCCAACATTGATAAATCAGCATATTAGAATGATATCTGAAGGATCATTTAACACCAAAGACTTGAGTAATGATGCTGAAAATTAAGCTTTGCATAAAAGGAATAAATTATATTATTTAAAAGTATATTAACAAAGAAAACCACTATTTTAAATTGCAATAATATTTCATAAAATTACAGTTTTTTCTGTATTTTTAATCAAATAAATGCAGCCTTGATGAGCAGAAAAGTCTTCTCTGAAAAAACATTAAAAAAACATTAAAAACATCACTGATCCCAGACTTTTGAACAGCAGTGTACATTAACAGTATATATTACTTCTGCTCATAAATTCATGTTTATAGCCTGGATTTACCAAACCACTTTTTTCAACGTAAATGCAAAAGTAAAAAAAAAAAACTGAATGTTTAGTGGATAGTCCCCATAAAGAAAGTAGTAAAATAAAGCATGTGACTAGCTGCTGAAATGCTCCAATCAAGTGTCATGTGATAAAACTGAATGATTTACTCATCGCAGAGAACAATGATTAAAATGAACAACATCCAGCAGTGTCTTACCTTAAATTCACCTCAGTGTCTGAGTCATTCTTGGCTGAAAGGGTGATAAGAACAGTTTAAAGTTTAAAAGGATGCAGCAGTTGAAAGGAACATATATACACACATACAGTCAAGCTCGAAATGATTCATACCCCTGGCAAATTCTGACTTAAAGTTATTTTTATTCAACCAGCAAGTTTTTTTTTGACCGGAAATTACGCAAGTTTCTCCCAAAGATAATAAGGCAATGTACAAAAAATATTTCTCAGCTTTTATTTACATTTGAACAAAAAGTGGCATGTCCAAAATTATTCATACTCTTTGTAAACTGTCACAGTCTATGGGAAAATCCAAAGTTCTATACCATTCCAAATAGTCCAAGCTGTTCTAAAGCATCCTAATTACCCTGATTCATTGGGAACAGCTGTTTTAATCAACTCAACAGGTGAAAAACAGAAGCTCTCTGCTGTTGGTTTGTGGACAGTCATGGCTAAGACAAAGGAGCTCACTGAGGACCTGCAGCTGCACATTGTGGCTGCTCACAAGTCAGGAAAGGCTTTAAAACCATATCTAAATGTTTTGAAGTTCCAGTAGCTACAGTGCAAAGTATTATTAAAAATACAAGATGTTCCACACTGTGAAAAATCTCAGAGGATGTGGTCGGAAGCCAAAAGTGACACCTGTGCTGGCCAGGAGGATAGTGAGAGAGGTAAAAAAAGAATCCAAGGATCACCACCAAGGCCATCCTGATGAACCTGGGCTCTGCTGGTGGCAACATCTCAAGGCGGACAGTCCAACGGACACTGCACACCAGCTTAGCCTTTGCAAATGCTCATCTGGACAAAAAAGAAGACTTCTGGTCTTCTGTTTTATGGTCAGATGAAACAAAAATGTAATTGTTTGGCCACAATGATGTAGCCTTCATTTGGCATAAAAAAGGAGAAGCCTTTAAACCTAAGAACACCATCCCCACTGTCAAACATGGTGGTGGGAACCTAATCACAGTAAACGGCACCATGAAAAAGGAGCAATACTTCAAAATTCTCAACAACAACATCAGGTAGTCTGCAGAGAAACTTGGCCTTGGGCACCAGTGGACATTTCAGCACGACAATGACCCAAAACACAGCAAAAGTGGTGAAGAAATGGTTAGCAGACAAAAACGTTTTGCAGTGGCCCAGCCAGAGTCCTGACTTAAATCCAATTGAGAATCTGTGGAGGGAGCTAAAGATCAGAGTGATGGCAAGGAGACCCTCCAACCTGGTCAATGCTAAAGATGAATGGGCAAAAATACCAGTGGAGACAAGCAAAAAGCTGGTCAGCAATTATAGGAAGCATTTGATTACTGTAATAGCCAATAAAGGCTTTTCTATTGATTATGAATAATTGAATAAGAACACCATCTTATTATATGAATAGTTTTGGACATGCCACTTTTTGTTCAAATGTAAATAAAAGATGAGTAAAAAAATGCCTCTTGTACATCGTCTTATTATCTTCTGGGAGACGTCTGTGTCATTTCTAAAAAAAAAAAAAAAAAAAAAAAAAAAAACTTTCTGGTTGAATAAAAGTAACTTTAAGTCAGAATTTGCCAGGGGTATGAATAATTTTGGGCTTGACTGTATATATGGACCACAAAACCATTCATAAGGGTCAGTTCTTTTTAACTGATATTTATCCATCATCTGAAATCTGAATAAATAAGCCTTCCACTGATGTATGTTTGTTAGGATAGGACAATATTCGGCTGAGATACAACTTTCTTTTTGAAAATCTGAAATCTGAGGGTGTAAAAAAATAAAAAAAATTGAGAAAATCGCCTTTAGTTGTCCAAATAAAGTTCTTCTACCAATCAAAAATTACGTTTTGATATATTTATGGTCGAAAATTTACAAAATATCTTTACTTAATATCCTAATGATTTTTGGCATAAAAGAAAAATCTATAGATTTGACCCTTACAATGTAAATTTGGCTATTGCTACAAATATACCCGTGCTACTTATGACTGGTTTTGTAGTCCAGGGTCATATATATGTATATAATACATGGGATAGTCTGGAAAAAGCAGTCAATAAAATGAGTGGAAAAGGGATTGTACCTGAGGATTCTGAATCCTCCACCTTCTCCCATTTAGACAGTGCAACAGTGGGTAAAGTCTTATCTGAGCCTTCATCAACTAGATCAGACACAAAAATAATTACGTGTTAAACTAAATAAAAACCAATATAACAAAAATCATTACTGTATATGTTTGAACAATGTGTTCCGATTAGGAATAGGCTACAAACAGCAGGTACATTATAATGAAAACTGAAAACTTCTACCTACATGGTACACCATCAATATCGTCTATTGAGTTTCCTAGAGGTACACCGTCTATGTCGTCAACCGGTACACCATCTATAGACGATGGATCCCAGTTCAAAGGTGATCCATCAAGGTCATCAAGGGGTGTACCATCAATTTCACCTCTCTCTAGAGAAATACCATCCAATGGTACCCCATCCAGATCAGGAGATTTGGGCTAGAGAACAGGTAGGGAAATGAATATTACACATAGTACACTATACAGATCAGATACAGTTTATTTATATTTTAAGCTGTTGACCACAGGTCACCTCTGCTCTCTCAATGACTTCCTCTCCAGGTTTAATAAGCCCCAGGAATATATTCTGCAGTTGGATCAGGAAGGAGTCTGGATAAACTGCCCAGTCTTCCCACGCGCGAAAACATCCCATGACTCTTTGCTGCAGATCGAGAGAGATGAAAGAGAGAAATGTAGAGGGGGAGTGGGATCACAGATCTCAGCAGGGGAGGAGTTGGAGACAGATGACGTGCTAGAACAGACTGTTCCCACCTTAAACTGCTCTGCCTGGAGTCGGGCCTGGATGTTCCGATACGCTTCGCTGATGTCTCCAAATATCTGCGGCAGCTTTGTTTCAAAACTATTACACAGCAGGACAAAAAGAAAACTTTCAGAGCTTTCATCAGAGAGTTAATCAGAGACAACAGTTTTTGCTTTAAAGTTTTTGGAGTTTGATTTAACTGCAGTAATGACTGATCTTTTGTTTCTGTATTGTGGTGTACATCTGAGTGAAACAGGTTATTTATAAGAAATATTGTAGGGTGGGGACTTGGTTTAATTCAGTGGTTATTGATTGGTCTAATAACTGATGGTCAACTTATTGATTGGTCTCAAAACATTTCAACTTTATTCTCGTAATTTTGACATCTTGTATTGCTACAACTATTGTAATTTCGACTTTTTTTCATAAAATATCATGACTTTATACTAATATTGCTATGACTTCAATCTTGTAAGTTTGACTTTTGATCAAAATATTTTGACTTTTCTAGAAATTTCGACTTTATTCTTATAATTTTGACTTTATTCTCAAAATATTTCAACTTTATACTATTATTGCTACGACGTTATTCTCATAATTTTTACTTTATCAAATTATTTGGACTTTTTTCTTGAAATTTTGACTTTATACTTACAATATTTTGACTTTACTCTCAGAATTTCACCTTTATTCTCAAAAAATTTAGATTTTATACTAATATTGCTACAACTTTATTCTCTTAATTTTTACTTTATCAAAATATTTTGACTTTATACTAATATTAACTTTATTCTCGTAATTATGATTTATTCTCAAAATATTTCGACTTTATACTAGTATTGCTACAACTTTATTCTCATAATTTGGACTTTCTCAAAATATTTTTACTTTTTTTTCTCAGAATTTCGACTTTATTCTTAAAATATCTGGACTTTACTCTTGTAATTTTGACTATTCTCAAAGTATTTTTACTTATTTCTTGGAATTTTGGCTTTATACTTACAATATTTTGACTTTACTCTCAGAATTTCAACTTTTTTCTCAAAATATTTCGATTTTATATTAATAATGATACAACTATATTCTTTTAATTTTTACTTTTTTTTCAAAATATTTTGACTATACTAGTATTGCTACAACTTTATTCAATTAATTCTGACTTCATTCTCAAAATATTTAGACTTTATACTAGTATTGTCACATTTTATTTCTGGTAATTTGGACTTTTTCTCAAAATATTTGCACTTTTTTTCTCGGAATTTCGACTTTATTCTCAAAATGTTTGGACTTTATAATTGTAATTTTGACTATTCTCAAAGTATTTTTACTTTTTTCTTAGAATTTTGACATTATACTTACAATATTTTGATTTAACTCTCAGAATTTCGCCTTTATTCTCAAAATATTTAGATTTTATACTAATATTGCTATGACTTTATTCTCGTAATTTGGACTTTATTCTCAAAATATCTGGAGTTTATTCTTGTAATTTTGACTATTTTCAAAGTATTTTTACTTTTTTTCTCATAATTTCGACTTTATTTCGACTTTTTTTTCATAATTTTGACTTTTTGCCTAAATATTTTGAAAATATTTAGACTTTATACTAGTATTGCTACAACTTTTTTCTCTGAATATCAACTTTATTCTTAAAATATTTTGACTTTATTCTCATAATTTTCCGTTACACTAGTTAAATTGCTTATTTCTCTGGATTTAAACATTAATATATGGGATAATGTAAGTACACAAGTCAGCAAAATATATAACACTGTTCTGGTGGTTTTTAATAAAAAAAAATCTTACATATTGTGCCTTTAACGTGGCACTAAAACACTGTTGTAGCACACCGCTATTTCCATGTAATTTTGTAAATTACATGTAAAAAACTATTTCAAAGACACTAAAAAGGTACACATAATCAAGAAAAACAGAAAATAAAAATGACTCAAAAGTGACTCACAATTTGCGGTAATAAGACGCATTGGCAACTTTGGCACAGGAATTGTAGAGGATGTCTGATATCAGGTAAAGTCTGGCGATCTGCAAAACACACAAGACATCAGAGAAAATGTTCAAAAGTGTGAAAAAGGACTAGGCAACAAACACCAGCTGTGATTTGTGAACTCCAACTGTGTCTTCGTACTACTGTAATTGTGTGTGTACCTTCTTCTGCAGCGGTGTGTGTGCTATAGACAGAGATTCAGTGATGCAGGAGACGACCTCCTCGGCAGCCTCTGCTCTCTCCAGGCAAAATAGCATTGCATCACCAATCTCATCCTTGCGAGGAGCCAGCCCTCTCAGCAAGGCCTCCAACCTCTCTCTGTGCCTAAGACACATCAAACACATTCAATATGCACATACATTACAGAGCCAAACGTATGTGGGCACCCAAACATCACAGGCCTATGTGCGTTTTATTTCAAAGAAACACACGGCCTACAACATCTATTTCTGTCGGAGAGGAACACATGTTTACTCTGCCTTCAGGTGCCCTTTCTTTGGCTCTTCCTCTTGAGAAGGGAAGGAGCTCTCTTCTGGTTCTTCATCACCATGGAGATACGGGTTAAGGAGAGGTGGCTTCCACAGAGAGCCGCCCCGAAACATTCTGAAAGGTGACGTTCTCCATTTATTTGGGTTCTCACCCTGAGAGAAGAACACAAGAGAAATATTTAAAAGCTTTCATACAGATTTGAAAATTATATCACTTATTTTTAAGAGTAAGACTGTGTTTAGCCATGAAAGGCAGTAACTCATTTACCTGTAGAATGGAGTAGAGTTTCCATCTGTAGTACACATGCTCCTGACTCTTATTATCAAACAAAAACCTGCAACATTTACCAGATATTCAATACACAGTGTTACATATGGCATACAGAAGTCTTAAGTAAACCAAATATTTACTCATCCTCATGCACTAAACATAAATAATTGTCTCTTTCATGCTCATTCAATACCACAAAAAGTAATTAGACGGTGACTACAGCAGATTTGATGTCAATGACGCCAAATGTCACTGGTTCTCATAAAATTCAATCATATTCAAACAGCACAAGTGAGAGTAAAAATCTTTGAGCCTTCATATCATGTGGCTTCAGAAGACATAAATATAGTGCGCAAGTCATAAAAGCTGCTTATGTGTTATCCTGCTTACCATTCACATTGTATGAAAGAGTAACTTCCTAATATTTCCTTTTGTGATGTTAAAAGAAAATCATGCTAGTTTAGAAGATGTGGGTGAGTAAACGACAGAATTTTCTTTTTTAGGTGACCTATTCCTTTTAAAGTGGGCATGAAATGAAAATCCACCCTTTATCTTATGGTGAATGATTATTTCATGCATGTTTCATTTTTATAATTTGCTTTATAATTTTTAATCAGAAGTCGCAAAGTAACAAGTAGCAACAGATATTTTCTTCTGTATTGTGAAGTAAAGTACTGTGTGAAAATTTTGCTACTCTACCGTAAATTCTATAGTGGCCATTACAACATCATGTCATTAACCGTGAAAACACTTTATAGTACAGTTAGTAAAAGGATAACAAAACCAGGAAGGAAGATCAGGTTGTTTGCCTGCCATTCTCGCTCTGTCTGCACAGCGTACACGAACGCGCTGATGACGTATGCAGTCTGCGCGAACAGGGTGCGCAGAGGTATGCAAATACATATGTTGACTGGCAGGTAGGACAGCCTATCGTAATGTTCGGACCGAACATTTTCATTGGACGAATATTTCTTGGTCCTACGCTTTCCACAGAATATATAAATACATATATAAAGATTTAGACCACTTAACTTAACGATTGCTATCGGGACGTGAAGAGAATTTCAACCAACTTAACAAAAAATGTTTCTAAAGACAATCACCTATTGCACCTTCAATAACATGCATTTAGAATCTCCATTTCATGATATACAATTTATAAATTTTAACGGCTCAAATATTCTGTAACAAGCAGAATACACCTCACATACCTGAATTCAGGGTTGTTCTTTTCTCGGCTCATGATGATGGCCTCAAACATGGGTCCCTCTCTCACCACAAACTCAATCATTCTGTGTATCAAGCCCAGCAGGTTCCTATCAGCCACAAAAGAGATGGATGAGAGAATGAACAAGGGCACTCTTTTACTTTCTTCATCTTTCTTCATCACTCCATATAGTCCTTACAGCCTTACCATGTCAGTTCTATCTTTTTCTTCTTTCATTTTCACTGTTTGGCAGTTTGAAACTTGTATTTTGCTCTGAATTTTCTGTCCACTCCAAATAAGATTGCTTTCTGATGTTACCATGGCCCTATGAGACCGTTAAGGGAGTGTGTTTTAGTACAATGTTAGCTGAGAAAAAGGCCACTGTGTGGTGTTCTACACGTTTTCACAGTAGCAATTACTGGGTATGAAATGATTTCAATTATTTAAAACGCAATTGTTTTAATAGACCACAGAAGTTGCTAGAGATGGGTAACCTCTAGGCATGTGTATGTATCTGGGAGCGTATGAGTGATCTTCTTGGTTACGATCTAAGATCAATGATGTCTTACAGTTATGTTTCAGATGAACTATCCACTGTGCTTTAGGCGTCAGACTACAGATGAGTGTGTTTGTGCGTGTGTTTCATTGGCAATGGTGTTTTAATAAATGGACAGAGAATGTGTACCTTTCTGGGGGGATTACCACTGTCACTACGGCCTCGGACAGAGTCTGTTCATGACGTCAAACCAAATGATGAAGATACAAAAATACAGTGAGTTTATATTTAAACAAACTGCAGAATATGCATGATTAATATCAGCAGCAGCAGCAGCTAAACCTCTGGAAACATGCTCCGCAAACAGACGAGTTCATCTCACCGCTGATTCTGGCTCTGTCTGAGGGACATTCTGTGCATTCAGACACTTTGTTTTCTCCAACCTCTCTGGCTTTACTAAGGTCATGGACTCTTTTTTTATTCCAGCTTAAAGGTTATGAACCTAAAATAAAAGTCCTCACAGAGATACACTTTCAAAATTATATTATATTTTACTGTATTAAATCCAAAAAATGTTTAGTGAATCTTCTATGAAGCACTTTGGTCAGCCTGGTGGTTGTTGTAATTGTGCTATACAAATAAAATTGAACTTGAACATGAATATTGTTCCCCATGTCAAACAGATTTTAGCCTTTGTTGCCATTGATGATTCTATGTAAGGTTTGGAGGGGTAGGATTTGACATGTTTGGTGTTTGGGGGCTCACCTTTGACATCCCATTAAAAAAGTGATATGGAGAGAAAAGCCAATTAGTCTTAATAGAATCTGAGAGTCCAAGAAGCCAAACAGGTTGGTAGGAATGAAATGTCTCATTACACAGGATGTCCCCTAGTGTAATAAATATGACTAAACTGAGAACCGACCAAGTTTCCTGCAGTGTTTCTGTACAGTTTCTGGTTTAATTTGCTTGTGATTCTTTGTTTAGTACAAGACACACATATAGGTAGTGTTGGGAAGTAACTAGTTACATGTAACTTTTAGAGTTACATAATTGAATTACATAATAAATGTAACTGTAATCTGTTAGTTACTAAGAAAAAATGTGTAATTAAATTACAGTTACTTCAACAAAAGGGGTTACATCAAAATATTTTCACACAAAGTGATTTCTGACTTATTGATTTCTTTCCAAAATTGCATTGACTGCTCTAAAATATGAGACACCAATGTTTCAGGAGATTAGGACACACAACATTACACGTGTTTATTTGATAGCTGTTTTATTTCCCATTTGAATTTGTGTATATGCTTTATTTTTTAAGATTAGCTGTCTTTTTTTTCAATGTTTTGTTAGATGCCAGTGTTTTCGGTCATAGCTGTGCAAATATTTGATTTCAAAAACAGTATTATAGCTATTAAACTATATCTTGCTTTGATTTGAAATCTGTATTCAAGCTCAGAATGATCTCAAAGTAAACATGATGAAGGATTTTGAAAGTCTTACAGTAATCAGTGTTGAGTACTGATGTAAGGTTAACACTGCCTGGTTTAAATGCTTGAAAATGATAAACAGTTTTAAACAATTTGGGAAAAATAGAGAAATTTCAATTTAGAAAAGTAATCAAAAAGTAGTCGAATGTAATCAGTTACATTACTTCAATTAAGTAACTGAAATAGTTACACTTCTTATCATATTTTAAATAGGGTAACTTGTAATCTGTAACCTATTACATTTTCAAAGTAACCTTCCCAACACTGCATATAGGTTGAATCATTTTAGTTTAAACTGTTCCCACAACAATGTGAGTTCATTTTGAAACTTTTCTCAAACAATAAATGTCTCTGACAGTAGCCAAAGGTTCACTCCATTACATTTCTCTACATTTAATATACACTATCATTCAAAAGTTTAGGGTCAGTTGATTTTATTATTTAAATCTGACTCTTTTGTTCAGCAAGGACACATCAAATTGATCAAAATTGACAGTAAATACATTATAATATTACAAAAGATTGATTTTAAATAAATTTGTCCTTTTGAAATTTCTATTTATTGAATTGTGGGGAAAAAACAAGTTTCTAGAAAGATATTAAGCAAAATAAAACAGTTTTAAATTAGAAATAATAAGAAGGAATGCTTTGTAACATGCCATCACGTAAGTAAATTACATTTTAAAATATATATTTTTTTATTGTAATAATATTATTCTTTCACTGTATTTTTGACCAAAAAAATGCAGCCTTGGTATGCGTAAGAAACTTCTCTAAAAAACATTTAAAACTCTTACCAACCCCAAACTTTTAATGTGTAAAGAAAAACAACAATCAAATTCATCTAAAATGAAAAGCTTTAATCTTAATACTCAGCGATGATCTTTTGCATCAACCGTCAAGCAGTAATCTTCATTCCTGACATTATTTTCTGATTAAATGTAAACTTCTGTTTCCTAAGTAACGCTTCATGCTCTCAGAACACCTTGCCAGCAGAAAAACGTTAACAAATACCTTGTGATCAGCATACCATACTCTACTACACCAGGAGACAGTGCATGTGGTTACCTTGTAAAAGTCTTCCTGTGAGCGGCTGCGGGGTTTGGTGAAGTCATTTCTGAAGCGGTCTCTGGGTTGGGCGTTGAATGGCAGTCCAGAGGGTGGAGGGGGGGCAGTGGTCTTCAGCACCCCGATGGGGGTGTACAGAGGTTGCGGGGGAATACGTACTGCCTTCCCCCAACCTAGCTTCATTTCAAAACCCATTATTGTTTTACCTGCAAAACACAGACAGAATGAGCTCAAAAGTCAAAACTGTCTAACTAACTAAGCTTCTGTTTGAGGATAGAGGACGCCTCACCATCCAGTGCGGCCAAAGCACGCTCTGCATCCTTTCGTGTCATAAAAGCAACAAAACCTCGGTTGGTGACTCTTGTTCTCTCTTCTTCAGTGCGAGGCCACATGATCTTCACACTTGCCAGAGGCCCGTACTTCCCAAACTCCTTACAGAGCATCTCCTCTGTCATCTAATGAAACAGTCAAATCTTAAAGTCGAAACAAACTGTGTAACACGCCTTTGTAATTACAAGAGCCATATGGTCACTGTTATGCAGTCTGTTAAGGCTAAATCATGTGACTTTTTGTACCGGCCAGATTTTTCAAAGGATTATTTGGCAATCAGCAGGTCAAAATACTGTGGTCTCTTCTCACCTTGGGGTTGATGCAGCCGATGTACAGGTTTGTTGTGTTTGGCACTGCAGGATCATCATCAAATACTACAAACACAACATGTAAGAAGATTTTTTAGGCTTTCACTGGGTTTTTCAAAGAGAAATGTGAGATGTGAGTTTGTCAGGCTTACTTGATCTTCGTGTCAGAGGTAAATCTAGATCTGGGTATACTCCTCCAGAGTCACCTTTCTTCCTTTTGTATCGCTCCTCTCTTTCCTCTTGTATTCTGAATGACAGATTGAATACAGACAGAACACTTTTTAGCTACCTTTTCTAACACTTGTCAGAGAGATGTTTTTTCTATATTGTGACATACACTGCTTTTCAAAAGTTTGAGATTTTTAATGTTTTTTAAAGAATTCTCTTATGCTCATCAAGGCTGCATTACTTAATCATAAAAAAAAATTGTGAAATATTATTACAGTTAAAAAGAACGGTTTTCTATTTTAATATATTCTTAAATATAATTTATTCGTGTGATGTAAAGCTGAATTTGTATCAGTTATTACTACAGAATCACATGATCCTTTAGAAATCATTTTAATATGCTGATAATTACTTTTATCATCAATGTTGGAAACAGTTGTGCTGCTTAATATTTCTATTTAATTTTCATTTATTCAAAATAGATTTTTTTTTAAACAAAAGAAAAAAACAAAAACAAAAGTCTTTGCTATCACTTTTTATTAATTTAACCCATCTTTAGTGAATAAAATAATTAATTTCTTTTTTTTTTTAAAGAAAGAATATAACCACAAACTTAATTGTAGCTTATATTGTTACAACAAATTTTTATTTTAAGTAAATGTGGTTCTTTTTAACTTTTTATTTATTAAAGAATCTTGAAAAAAAACTGTCACAGGTTCCAACAAAATATTAGGCAGCACAACTTTTCAACACTGCTAATAAACCAGTATATTAGAATGATTTCTGAAGGATCATGTGTCACTGAAGACTGTAGTAATTATGCTAAAAATTCAGCTTTGCATCACAGGAATAAATTACATTTTAAAAAATATATTCATGTAGAAAACTGAATTTTACATTGAAATAATATTTCATAATATTAAAGTTTTTCTCTGCATTTTTAATGCAGCCTTGATGAGCATAAGAAAATCTTACATTATAGATTAACAAAAAAACTACAAATATAGGGTGGGGACTTGTGCTTATGCATCAGTTGTTGACTGCTGAACATATACAGGGATGAACTCATCACAGTAAAATCAATAACATGCATTAAGAAAATAGATGAAGTGGATTTTCGAGAGAGACACTGACTGTTTTAATTCCTCCTTAAAAAGCTCCAGGTTACTCTTCTTCTTCTCCTCCGCTTTCTTTTTAACGGCCTAGAATAAAAAAAACAACAACAATGTTCTGTTATTCAATGCAAAATGGATTGTGTCATCTAAGATGATTATGGTGGTCTTCTCATCGCATTCCTTCTGACCCACTCTTACCTCTTCAAAGGATATTAAGCTCATCTCACTACAGTAGACAGAAGGTCACTTACAGCTTTTTTAACTTCTGCAGATTGGACAGGTGAGGCATTCTGAGGTGGAGAAGTGAATTTAGAGGCGGGTCTGTAGAGTTTGCTCTTCTTCACCTCGGCGGCTTCTTCCTCTGAAAGATGAACAACAACGTAAACATACAAATCACTCACTCCTTCCTCTATTTTAACTAACAGCTTAGGTTTACAGTTTTAGTAGCTCACAATTCAAATTCGAAACTTCTTCGTGCAAGCAACATATAAGCATTACAATAAAACACAAAGTCAGCTTGAGCAGTTAACCAGTCAGCTAATCAGTAACCAAATCACTGGTTTATGGCTTCAAAATACAGAGATCTAGGGAGATACACGGTTAAACACCCAAACAAGAGACAGTTAATCACAAAAGGGAACATATTTTATATTTGACTTTTTTTATTGTAACTAAAACTTCTTTTAAAACTAAAATATTAATATTAGAAAAAAAGGAAATAACTAAATTACTAAAATTAAAACTGAACAAAAAGGATTATTCAAAATATTACTATAATAGCACATAAATAACACTGAGGAAGAAACTTGCATAGGAAAAGCACAACAACTCACCTTTAGTTGCATTTACAATGCCTCCACGAACAAACGTCTTCACTCCACTTTTTTCATTAGTGTCAAAAGAAGCTATAAATTCCTCAAAGACTTCAGCAGCTTTCTCCTCCTCCTGTGAACAGTGAGACAGAGAAATATGTACAAGCCAACAAAAAAATCCTGGGCACATTTTTGAATATAAATGCCTTATTTTTGGCTTTAATCATTTCGTTTTAATTAATAGTAATAGTTTTGTAATTTGTGTTCATCTATTTTTTAAGGGATTCATGTTTTAAGCTAAGCACCACTATTCTCACATAGGGAGGAAAATTAATAACTAGATACCATTCCCACATCAATCCTTAGTTTTAGTTTAATTATAATCACACTGTACTAATTCATTCCCTTGTTTTAATTTATATATTAATGGCAACAATCTATTTGTTTCTAACTAAAACAAATGAGAAAATGTTAAAAAGTGGTTACAAATTAAGTAGCTGTGGGAAATTGTCCTTAATACGGAGCCAAAATATCGATTTTTATTTCAGCATGAGCAGGTGATCTCAAAGTGTTGCATGTTTATTGACTCACATTTTGCTAACAAAAACTTACCTTTTTCTTCATTTCCTCTTGTTCTCTTTTTGTTAGTGTTCTCTTCACCGACACAGATTTCCCTTTTTTGTCTGCCATGTCAACCTTCTAAAACACAACAGAAATCTACTGTAACTTCGATCAGTGCAGCGCTGCTTATTCAACTGTGTAACCATATATTCCGGATTATGAGAATGCATAGAATACATTTCAAAAACAATTACTCAAAAATCTTTAGTCTGGGGGCCAAGACCCTGCATACCTACCAAATATCATACAATACTCAATGACAAGACTTCTAAAAATAAGAGTGCAAAAACAAAACAATTTCCTGAAAACACTCTAATACAAAAGCCATTTTTGCACTCCATCCATATGACCTATTGATCTGGACTGAGGACAGCAGGATGCAGGACTTTGAAGATGCAAAGCAGATGCTGGATTACAACACCAGCCCTGTTATGACCACATATTACTGCACACTAAGACAGTGTTCCATATGGTGGTGTCTCCATGAGTCAGTCTGCGACTGTCTCTAAACCTAGTGAGCTGCCTACTTAGACAGCGTTTGTGGCAGACAAACCCCTCAAAAATTATCTGTGTGCAGCTCACCAGGTTGAGACAGACAGCCTATATGTGTAAATTAGCGTACGGGCTAACAGCTCTAGTCCTCCCGGCCTCGTTCAAACCTCAGACTACATTCTGCTGTCAACTGCTTTAACAATGCTGGATAACGCAATGAAGACATATCTGATGCTGCAACCAGTTGCACATCTGTAAACAATCTATAGGGACTTACACAGCTCTTGCGTTGCAAAAACGAAACCGTTCGTTTGTTGTTAATCCGCCATTTTGAATTCACTAGAAATGGAAATAGCGGAAAAGTGACGTCGCGTGACAAACACCAATCAGAGCTCAAAACGCCTCATTCTGCGACTGCAGCGGATCTTTGAGAGTCTCCAGTCGCTTGACTTGAACATTGCGATTGATTCTGTATGTTTTAAAAATGTATATGCCAGGGTAATTTACTTAAGTATTGACATAAAGGTTTATAGCAGAGTTATACAAATACGTTTGTATTAATGACTTGACTATTTATACAATGGCAATGAAATGAATAGATTTCAAGCAGTGACTTGAGGTGAGTCATTCATAAATTGAAGCTTATTTAAGGCTGTCAACTTGATTGTAATTTTGATAACAATAATATGACAAAACGTGATCAAACACCAAGAAACACCAAGAAAAAGGGACACCTGGAATATGTGTTAAGAAATTGACAGTTTTTATATTAGAATTTGATGAATAGTGCTTGGAACATGGAATAGATATTTCTCAATATCCACTCAAGCAGCCAAAGACCCAAACTCTCACAAATTTTTGCATAAAGCGGTAGTTCGCCCAAAAATAAAAATTTTATCATCTATTTACTCATTGTAAGTCATTGTCATACACTGTAAGTCACTGACAGAGATGGTTATTACTTACAAATTGTAATCCATTACTGATTCCAAATTACATTACAAAAATTGCAGTTAGTATTGTAGTCCATGACTCCATGTAATAATGTAATCCATTACGTTACACATTTTTGGTCATATAATCAGACTACTTTTAGATTATTTTTGACCTTATTATCTGGTTTATCAAATTGATCTAAATAGGATAACCTTGTACCATATTGATATAAAAAATACCAAAAATTAAAATATATTTTATTCTTTGTTATTAACAACATGAAGTGCTTGAAACATTATATTAAGTTAAGTTTTCCCATACTGGGGTTTGTGAAGGAACAGCAGTGGGTTTGTGAGTTTAATGAAAAGCTAATAATTAATTAAATCATAAAAATGTTAAATTAATCATTTTAAAAACAACCAAAATAAAACGCTTTACACCGCGTTCCAAATTATTATGCAAATGATATCTTTCTCTGGTTTTCATAATTAGTCAATGCAAATGACAGTCAGTATAATTTTTAAGTCATCAACCATTAGGGTATAATTCGAATTTTATTGAACAAACCTCCTAATGATAACAGTATTTATTTCAAAAATAAAAAACTGAAAATGCACTGTTCCACATTATTATGCACAACAGAGTTAAAACATTGTATAGGTTGTAAAGAACTGAAAATGGGCATTTGCTGAATTTGCAGCATTAGGTGGTCATATTTACTGAAATCTAAATCTATTTCAATCAAAAACATCCTAACTGGGCAAGTTACATCTTACCATAGGACCCCTTCTTTGATATCGCTATCACAATTCTTGCATCCATTGAATTTGTGAGTTTTTGGAGAGTTTCTGATTGAATATGTTTGCAGGATGCCAGAATAGCCTCCCAGAGCTGCTGTTTTGAAGTGAGCTGCCTCCCACCTTCATAGATCTTTTGCTTGAGGATGCTCCAAAGGTTCTCAATCTGGTTGAGGTCAGGGGAGGATGGTGGCCACACCATGAGTTTCTCATCTTTTATGCAGATAGCAGCCAATGACACAGAGGTATTATTTGCAGCATGAGATGGTGCATTGTCATGCATGAAGATGATTTTGCTACGGAAGGCACAGTTCTTCTTTTTGTACCATGAAAGAAAGTGGTAAGTCAAAAACTCGACATACTTTGCCGAGGTCATTTTAATACCTTTAGGGATCCTAAAGGGGCCAACCAGCTCTCTCCCTATGATTCCGACCAAAAACGCCACCTCCTTGTTGTGGTCGCAGCCTTGTTGGGACATGTTCCATCCACTACTCCATCTATCTGGACCATCCAAAGATGCACAACACTCATCAGTAAACAAGACTGTTTGAAAATGAGTCTTCATGTATGTCTGGGCCCACTGCAACCGTTTCTGCTTGTGAGCATTAGTTAGGAGTGGCGTATAAGACTTTTGAATAGGCCAATTTTAAAATACCAAAAATATGGATATGTTTGACCATTTTCCAAACATTTGGAATGTAGTGTACATATGCCTTTATAAAGAAAAGTAAAACATTTGACATTTTAGTGTTTTTACAATTGAGTTAATAAAACATAGCCTTAAAAAAGTCATCTGGGGCGACCGTAATATATCTCAAAATTCACATTTTTATGTATCATTAAGACTAGTTGAACACATATCAGTAAGTAGATAAACTGATGAAGAAAGACAAACTTTAGTCCCCTTTCATTTTTTAAAAACCATTATTTTACAAGTTTATTCTATAATATCAGAGTCTCCCTCGTAATCCAGTTACAATACTGATTTTTACTTCAAAAGCAAAAAAACTGAATTAGCATTCATAAAGATGTTACACATTCAGCAATAGCATACCACTGATTAATATTTGAGGCTAAACTGATGGATATTTGGTTATAGTTTAGTGTAATTATTGCCATTTGTTGGTTACCCCACATGACATATGGTCGCCCCAAATGATAAGAAAACCACAGGTATAAAAATTTCAGTTAAAATGTACACAAAAGAGTTCAAGACGAAAGAAAATTTAACTCTTTTTATTCAAATAACTTTTCAACATTTAAATATAACAAATCAGAAGGACATTAACATTCAAAACGGAGCAATTCCAATAGGGTCCTCACACCATTGGTGCTCGGGCCCTAATTAAAAATTGTGCCCAGTTGGCACATGCATTCACAGTAACACTCTGCAAGTTTGGATTTAAAGTTTACAGAATTGAAAGGGATGCACTTTAAAATCAACACACAGACACATACACACAATATATAAAATGTTGCCATCCAGTTTCATTTGTTAACATTAACTATATTAGTTAACATGAACAATAATTAAATAGCATTTATTAATGTTAATTAATATTAAGCTAAAAAAAGTATTCATACATTATTAAAAATGTAAAGTTTGTATTGTTGTCAAATATTGTATTGAAATTGTTAATTATAATTTTAAATTCAATAAATAACACTATGAAAATAATTGTCTATCAAAGAAGATAAATCGCTCATGCTAAAAAGTTGTATTTTTTTAATCTTTTGCTATGTGACTGCATAGGACAAGTTCATGGTACAGTTCTGTAAAAAAAAAAAAAAAAAAAAAAACAACAACTGCAAAATACAAACAATGAAAGAGTCAGTGACCCTTTATATTTTCTCAAAGATCAGACATATTTATGTAGATTACACTACATCAATGTGCATTTCTTCCACAAAGATGGTCTGCAAAACAGCATTATTCACTGGTCTCTCTCCCTTTCACCCCTTCCCCCTACACTCACTCTAACACTCGACACACATACTTGGAGGCAGGCAGAGTGAGAGCAGATTTCTGATTTCTTTCTTTAATTTTCTTTAATTCATAGAGCCTTGTATACTTATGGGATTAACAGCATTTGCTCAGAATGACTAGTTCTCTGTGTGTAAAAAGTTTTAAAGAGTTTGGATGCTGCACTTTAAAGATATAAAAAAAATTACGGTTATCTTTTTTACTATCACTTTAAAAAATCACCACGAAGATATCCAAAATCTGCTCGCAATTTAGCATCTTCAGAATCTTCTCTTCATGTTGATAAAGTTTGGTGTGAACAGCATGTTGCTCTTATGAGGAGTATGAATTTGTTTACAGCCTGATTTTTCCAAAAATCCAGATTCAAATCAAAATATCCGGCTTCCTGTTGGTCGTAGCTAATGAGTTTAATTTATAAAAGTTGTCCAGATTGATGAGAACAATTTCGGTGACCAATGTTTAATAGCTCATTGTAGCATACAGTCTAAACTGTTTATTTGATCTACCCTGGTCTCCTACTTTCTGTAGCTCTAGTGACTCTAGCTCACTGCTAAAGAAGCTATTTTTTCTTTACCTCTCTCTTTTCCTTGCAAGATACTCTGCTCTTGCTGCAGGGTCGGAGTTGACTTTCTGTCTATGACGAGCAGTCTTCTCTTTTCTTGTTAATCGTGCCATCTAGGAATAGGTAAAATAGGTTAAAACTTGTTTAAAATGACTAATACATGTATAGTCACATAAATGGAATGTCATTCTGTATATTTTTTACATTTTTCCTGTAGGATTGTACTACAACAAAACATAAATGTTTATCCCTATAAAAGGAATGGAAAATGGCTGAATTTAGAAAAAAAAGATAAAATATACAAATAATTATGCTTAAACAATTAACTCTATGTATATAATTGATGTATAGAATATTAAAAATACAAATACAGGACATATATTTATCATTTAAAACACTCAGCAGTGGTCGCCCCACATGATACTTGGTCGCCCCATATGAGGTTTTCAAGTTCACTCAAGTATAACAAGCTAACAGTTAGCCTCAGAAACCAAACTAGCTTCTTCTAGTGACATGCCACTATCAAATTTATCATCAAAATATAGATTTGTGGGAAAAAACTTATAATTCACAGTTTTGGGGTGGTCGCCCCACATGATGACCAAAAGTGACTACGACATTACAGCAGTTAAAAAACTGCTTTTTCTTACTATATGAGAGAGACTGAGTTACCTTAAAGTTGTTTCCAGGGGGTCTTCACTTGTGTCTGGCTGATGCAATATACCATCCTTGAGATGTTTTTCAAAATAAAGGTCCCAAAATTGTGGTTTGTTGATGGTCGCCCCGGATGATATGGATAGAATCAACATAATTCGGACAACATTCGTTTGTATATCATGATAGAAATATATGTGCAAACGCTTTACAGTTTTGTCAATGGATGTAAAACATGTTTGAAATTATGCCAGCTAGGAAAATTGATATATTAAAGTTGATTTAAAGTGTTTTTAAACCAGTTGTCCTAACAAAAGTCAAGGCTGGACGGTCGCCCCATATGATGTTTTGGCACTTCGGATAGCAGAAAAATGATGAAAAACGTAAAAATTTGGAGAAGTTAGAGTGGTTTAGTAGGTGAAGAAGGTATAACAAGTAGATGAGAAATTTTTATGTATTTTTTAGTTTTTTCTGCAAAATAAAATTAACCCGGACAGAAAAAGGGGGCGTCACGTCATTGACCCAAAACTGCAAGCCTCTGGAGGATCCTACATCTTGATGTTCGCGGGACTCAAGAGGCACCAGCAGCTTCAAAAACCTGTTTGCTACTTTGTAATGGCATTTTAGTAGCTGCTCTCTTAATCTGATGAATTTGTCTGGCAGAAACCTTCCTCATTCTGCCTTTACCTGCACGAACCTGTCTGTGCTCTGAATCAGCCTCAAATCTCTTCACAGTACAATGATCACGCTTACGTTTTCGTGAAATATCTAATGTTTATCATACCTTGTCCAAAGCATTGCACTATTTGACGCTTTTCGGCAGCAGACAGACCTTTTTCTTTCCCATAATTGCTTGAAACCTGTGGCCTGCTTAATAATGTGGAACATCCTTCTTAAGTACTTTTCCTTTAATTGGGCTCATTTGGCAAACTATTTATCACAGGTGTCTGAGATTCATTTCAGTGATCCAAAGAGCCATGAGACACAATACCATCCATGAGTTTAATTGAAAAACAAAATACTGTGTGTTTATGACACTTACATACAATTTGCATAATAATTTGGAACGCGGTGTATATACACAAAATAAACAATTTTATTTGTTTACCTGCATGCCATGTGACCATAACCAATGTCAGAGAACCAAGAGCATGCAAAGGTCATAATTAATTATTAAAATATTCATTTTAAAATCTCAGGGGTACTTCAAGTAAATATATTAGGTTAAAGAGGAACAAATTACGAAAATTAATTTGTAAGTTGTAATGTTTTTAATGTGTTTAATCAATAAATTAATTTACGGCTATTGTGTAAATAATATGTAATCATGTAATCCATTAAAAAGTAACTGTAGTCACAAAAGAAAAAAAGTCATACAGATTTGAAATGACACGAAGGTCAGTAAATGATGACAGAATTTCATTTTCAGGTGAACTATCCCTTTAAGCAGCATGAAATAAACTGACAGACAGATGACACAAAATAATTACAGGTATTCAGAAAATAAAAAATGTCCATTGGTGTTTATTGAAACAATGATATCAAATGTAAACAACTTCTTGGCGTATTTACATTTTGTTTGAAGTATAGGATACAATTGTTATTACTGAGATGACCTCTTCTAGTGTCAGAATCCAAAACAGTATATACATTGTATTTAAAGAGGCACTTCATTACCCTCTGAGGTACCGTTCAAAATTGTATTTTTCCATAAACTAAAAATGTAAAAACCTTCATCATATAACAATCAAATAATTTACATTTTCTTTTAAAAAGGACAATATTTAGTTTGTACACTGCAATAAACCCCTTTATCGCACTGACTGTTGTTTTAAAAATATTTAGTTGAATGACATTATTACAGTAAATCGTGATGCACCAAAATTATATTTTTTCTTTACCAAAAAAATTTGATTTACCTTGAACTGAAAAGTCCCTGTTTCTGTCAATAATTTCAGCCCTCCAAAACTATTTCAACTGAAACAGATTTTTTTTTTTTCGGTTTTGCCCCAATATTGTTGGTTGTGGAAAAATTTCAGTGCATCACTTATAGTAAACACAACTACTTCATAAAATCGAATGGTTGTAATTCTAATCACTGAAGAGTTACTGTTCGATCGGCTCCTCTTGGTCCTCCCCTCCCTCTTCTCAACCCTCTTCCTCCTCTTGTCATAACAACCCCTCCTCTTCCTCTTCCACCCCCCATAATGTGTCCTCTTCCTCTGCCTCTTCCACCACCTAAAATATTTCCTTGTCCTCTACCTCGTCCACTCTCAACAATGTTTCCTCTTCCTCCACCTCTTCCACCTTCTCCTACAGCTCCTCTTCCTCTTCCACCACCTCTTCTCTGGCCCCGTCCTCGTCCTCTTATCCTCAGGTCAGTGAAACGGTCATTAAGGTATACGGCGGTCTGCAAAACAAATTAAAACAGAAAAACAGTTTAATCATGGATGTTTATAGAAATAATGCAACCTTACAGTCTTTACACACATAAGGCCAAAAATTCTATAAATGTCTGACTCTCCCACTTTACTGGGTGTACAGGCTCTGCTGAATGTCGAAACTCACCTGGTTAGTAGTTGCTTTGTAGTTAAATTGCAGAGGAATCCCCCTAGGTAAAGAAGTACCGGCTCCTCTAGATGATCTGCCCCTTAACACTGCCCCACCCCTCCTAGCCTGACTAGATGTCTTCCTGATGGAGTAAAAAAAAGCAAGAGAGAGACAAAGAGAAGATAAACAAAAGAATACATATCCAGTGAATAAATAAGAAGGGAGAGGGTTCATTTACGCACACAACGACAGGTGCAGATTTAGCATTTGGCAGGGAAACTGTCAGCGTGGAGCCAGATGGTGCTGTTCTTCGACTTCAGCATGTGTGTGGATGTGGGCGTGACAGACACAGAGAGAGAGAAAATTAACAAAGACTATTCATTTACACACCTTGAGATTACTTTTTGGAATATAGAGTCATATTCTCATTTAATAAAAACTCACCTTCTTATTGTCTCATACTTTTGTAATTTCTCATCCCTTTTTGTAGCAGAATACTGAAGTGACAAAGACAGAACACAGAAGTGTCAATCTAAATAATATTACCAGGGTGGTCAATCTGTGTATAATGTGAATGATTTTTTTTATTAATAAAGATTGTCCTTCTTACCCCTCTGTCTAATTGAAAAGGTCTTCCACCCCTTTGTCCTCTCGCTAACAATGCACCCCTACAACAACAACAACAACAACAACAACAACAACAGCAATTAAACTCAAAATCCGACTGTGCTATGGTGAGTTTATGGCCTTTTTTCCCTAAAAGTTTAATGTTACTTACAGTATGTCACAAAAGTGAGTATACCCCTCACATTTCAGCAACCATTTTAATATATCTTCTCAAGAAACAATACTATAGAAGTAAAACTTGGATATATTTTAAAGTATCAATGTGCAGCGTGTATAACAGTATATATTTACTGTCCTCTGAAAATAACTTAACATACAGCCATTTTCTGTCAAAATAGCTGGCAACCAATGTGAGTACACCCTAAGTGATAACAGCAGTATGTTGTTGAACCATGAAAAGCCACATGTCCCATTCATCATGTTTATGTTTTTGTCTGCTTGACAGGATTATACAAAGTTGTGTATCTTGTATTAGAGCAGTTCAAATTTGGTGCTTTAAGTACAATTTTCTCATACTGACCACGAAATGTTCAACATGGCATCTCATTGCTAAGAACTCTCTGAGGATTTAAGAATTAGAATTGTTGCTCTCCACAAAGATGGACAAGGTTCAGGAACACCCTGAAACCGAGTTACACTACAGCGGTCAGGGTCATACAGAGGTTTTCCAAGATGGGTTCCATTCGGAACAGGCCTTGCAACGAGGTTGAGCACTCGTTCTGTGTATCAGGTGCAGAACCTGACCTCTAAAAACAGATGCATGAGTGCTGCCAGCATGGCTTTAAAGGTTGCAGAAGTAGAGGGTCAGCTTGTCAGTGCTCAGACCATACGCCGCACATTGCAACAAGTCGGTTTGCATAGGCGTCGTCCCAGAAGGAAGCCTCACAGGAAAAGCCCACAAACAGTTTGCTGAAGACAACCTGTTCAAGAGCATGAATAACTGGAACCATGTCCTGTGGTCTGATGAGGCTATAAGATAAACGTGTTTGGCTCAGATGGTGTCCAGCATATGTGGCGATGCCCTGGTGAGGAGTACCAAGAAAATTTGTCTTGCCTACTGTCAAGCATGGTTGTGGTAGCATCATGGTCTAAGGGGTGCATGAGTGCTGCTGGTACTGGGGAGCTGCAGTTCATTGAGGGAAACATGGATTCCATTATGCACTGTACATTCTAAAGCAGAACATGATGCCTTCCTTTCAGAAACTAGGCCTAACAGCAGTTTTCCAACATGATAACGATCCCAAACACACCACCAAGATGACAACTGCCTTGCTGAGGACGCTGAAGGTAAAGGTAATGGGGTGGCAAAAGTATGTCTCCACTCTCCAGACCTAAACCCAATTAAGCACCTGTGGGACATCCTCAAGCGTAAGGTGTATAACGTCCAGCAGCTCCGTGAGGAGTGGAAGAGGATCCCAGCAAAAACCTGTGCAGCTCTGGTCAATTCCATGCCCAGGATGATTAAGGCAGTGCCATATAACAATGGCACTGCTAACACAATATATTGACAAATTGGACAAGTTCACTTAGGGTGTACTCACTTTTGTTGCCAGCTATTTTGACAATAATGACTGCATGTTGAGTAATTTTCAGGGGACAATAAATCTATCCTGCTATACAGGCTGCACATTGACTACTCTAAAATATATCAAAGTTTCATTTCTATAGCATTGTCCCTTGAGAAGATATACTTAAATGTTTGCTGAAATGTAAGGGGTGTACTCACTTTTGTGACATACTGTAAGTTTTCAATATTTAATGTCACAACCCATAACGTTATGGGTTAACAGAAGCCTACTGTCTGTAGTCTGACAAAAATGAGATACAGAGTTTACCAATTATCACCCAAAACATACACTACCAGTCAAAAGGTTTTAAACAGTAAGATTTTTGATGTTTAAAAAAGAAAGTCTCTTCTGCTCTCCTAGCTTGCATTTATCTGATCCAAAATACAGCAAAAACAGTAATATTGTGAAATATTTTTACTTTTTAAAATGACTGCTTTCTATTTGATTATATTTTAAAATGTAATTTATTCCTGTGATCAGCATTTCAGATTTTTAATGCTTTTAAAATCACCAAGTCTCTTATGCTCACCAAAGCTGCATTTATTTGATCAAAAATACAGTAAAAACAGTAATGTTCTCAAATATGATTATGATTTCAAACATGCGTTTTTAATTTTACTATATTTAAAAGTGTATTTTAATCCTGTGATGGCAAAACTGAATTACAGTAGTTACTACTCCAGACTTTAGTGTCACATGATCCTTTAGAAATCACTCTAATATGCAGAAAATTATAATCAGTGATGAAAAAACAGTTTTTGGAATATTATAAATCTTTACTGTCCCTTTTAAAAAAAAGTAAATTGTTCCTTGCTAAATAGAACTTTTAATTTCTTAATACTTAATAAAAAAAACTTTTGAACAGCAGTGTATATCTCTGCTTTTGTGTTCCTAGAATCTCTTCAAGGTCAGAATTTTTTCGAGATGATAAGCCGCAGCTGCATCATCCTAAGCCTCTCTATGAAGCAACACTGACCATTTCAGCCTTGGCTGCACGGAGATATTTTCTATTACTTTTTTCTTCTACATCTGTGACTTTTCAGTTTTTACATTTACACCAATATTATGGCTTCAAATAGATTGATAATATAATAAATACTTTATTATATAACAATAGGCACTTTATACTGAGAGTCTTGAATTTTACTGATATAAAACCAATATACCCTAAATAAAACAATAATACTGTATTATGATTATTATTTTAGTATTATATTCTATAACTCATATTTAGTTTTTCTATTGCCATAAAATAACATTATATTTAGATTTTATGAATTAAAAAATTAAAAGATAGAAAAGATTCTAGAACCTGCTCAGTCCGCCTCCTCTTCCTCTACCTCGTCCTCGTCCCCTGAATGTCCCCCTTGATGTGAATGTGGTCTGGTCAAACGGTTCACCTGTCTATGATACACAGAAAAAACTTTTAAAAATAAAAATCTCCTTATTACCTTAACACACAGGGTATGAAATTAAAACTTAAATATTTTAGAACCAGAAACAATTCAACGATTTATACCGTGGCAGTGGCAGCATCTCTATTTAGCGAACCTCTACTTGACATCATGCCCCTTGTGGATCCCCTTTGTCTCCTCAAACCTCTCAATCTCCCAGGCCCTGTGAGACAAACCTCTATGAGAAACTTACAAGTGTTTAAACACTTCACTTGATGCATTTTTATCCTTTAAAACAGATCATGCCAGGCAGAAGTCATATGCCAAACAGTCAGAATGTGTCAGCTGTCACACATTTAAAAAACTAAACAGTCTTAAGTATCAAAAGCTTGCCTTGGTACTGCTGCGCTCCTCGTCTGAGTCCCCTCTGCTGCTGTGGAACCTGGTTGAGTTTCTTCAAGACATTGTTCCTGTTAACAGTACGTTTAGTTTTAGCTCTGTTGGCAGCTCTGTTCGCCTTCTGTTCCTGCTTATTCAGCTTTATAATGTCATCTGTGAAAACAAAAAGAACAAAGTTTCACCTCTGGTTTACTTTAAAAGGACCTCTAAAACAAACATGCACTTTTAAAATGAATGCTAAAGTAGCAAGCAGCATATTAAGGCTCTTTACGTTTTTATTTTACATCTTATGAGTGGGTGGGTGTCCTATTTAAAACCCTCTCACTATGCTAGTTATGCATGATAAATCGACCAAAAATATGAACTGCATCAGCTCTGCAGAATTGTTGACTAACAATGAAGGTTTGTATTAATATGGCTGACTGACTGCTACTGTGGCTACAGATGGATTAAGGTTTTATTTTCCATTTTGTACTTTACCTGTTGCTTCTTTTTAGTCATTCCCAAATCACACATCATTTCAGTAATGTATTATCATGCTAAACCCAAGATAAAGGATGTGTGTGTACGAGCACGTTGGTTTGACAGCTGTTGAATGTATGTGACAGCTGACCGCTGTTGCTCTACACGTCAACACAAAAACGAAACCGACGGTTCCTGCCAACTCATCCAAATCACAATTCCTTTAAATTGATGTCTCGCCTCGCAATTACTAACCTAAAGACAAGTCGATTTTGTCCGAGCTTGAAGCGTGAGGCTCCTGCATTTGCTCTGTACTCTCCATCTGAACATCATTCTCCCCCATTTCGTCTTCCAGTGTCGTTACGCACGCAAAAGTTTCAGAAGCGTCGTGCGACTTGAAACCACCGAAATATTTACACTCGATAACTTCCAAAGGTATGTCGAAACAGAAGCGCCAATGACGAGACGAGCTATGAAACTTTTTAAAGCAACCCGGTTTCACGGCGCTTTCTTTGTGTTTATTTGTGTCGATCAAGTGAATGAGTCCAAGTAGCGTGACCCAACCCAGCAGCGCAATGAATCTGACGACCAATGTGACAAGAGCCCCAAAATAGCGCCGCGTCTAATCCCTGTAGGCAGGTCTTTCCAAGGTGCGTTACAACACAACTAGCGGCAGGAATTTAATTCTTTATCATTTTTTCCTCAGTTACTTAATTATTATGGTAACACTTTACAATAAGGTTCATTAGTTTGTTAGGCTAACATTAGTTAGCTAGTTAACATGAACTAATGAATAATGCTTCTACCGCATTTATTAATCTTAGTTAGGCCTAATGTTAATTTCAGCATTTACTAATGCATTATCAAAATCACAAGTTGTGTTTGTTAGCATTAGTTCATGCACTGTGAACTAACATAAACAGTGAACGACTGTATTTTATTAACTAACTTAAAAAAATATTAATAAATATATTGTTTATTGTTTGGTCATGTTATTTAATACATTAACTAATGTCAACAACTGACACCTTATTGTAAAGTGTCACCATTATAATTATCACAGACAAAACATGTTTCATTCTTAAATATTTTTAGAGTTAATCCAATTTTTTTCCCCCAAATGTTCCAATTTGAAACAAAATTTTAAAACTGTTTTAATAAAAAGTCAATGAACAGACCTTTTCCATGTGTTCATACAATAATGAAAAATAATTAAAAAGAAAATTAAACACGCAGTGTTTTTACACTAGCTCAGCCTATTTATTGTAAATTGAAACAAATTAATACTTTTAATTTTATATAGTGATGACAGATATGTACCCTCATCTCTGATGTAGGTTTTAATAAACAGTAGGCTATATTTTAGAACATAGAATTTTTTATATGTTGATACAACAATATTCATCTAAAAGTGTTTTTTTCTTTATTTACTTGAACCCCACTCAGTAATAAAATGACCCATTTTGGAGTGGTCCAGGTTACTACTTTAACTCAAACAGAGTTACACTACACTACCAGTTAAAAGTTTTTGAACAGTTAATGTTTTTTTTTAAAGGCTCACCAAGCCGATCCATAGTATAGCAAAGACAGTCAAATTTTGTAATATTTTTACTATTTAAAATGTTTTTTAAAATATATTTTTAAATGTAATTTATTAATGTGATCTCAAAGCAGAATTTTTAGCATCATTACTTTCTGATTCTTCAGAAATCATTCTAATATTCTGATTTGCTGTTAAAAACATTTATTATTATTATTAGTGGCGAGTATTCCCTCCATTCAGCCGCCAGGGTTCGCCTCTGAGCTCAGGGCGCATGGCCCGTTTTTCTGTTCAGTTCCACACCAACCACAACTGAACACCCGCCGAGTACCACATGAAAGAAGGTAAGACACGCCCTAAAAGGAAAGTCTTTAAACCTTGCTATCTCATTTCACTCAACACTTAAACGTTTAAAAACGCCTTAAGTATGACTAAACTACAGCTGTAGCTTTTGACTTCAACCGCTACATATTGTTCGCGTGTCACATAAATATTTCCGATGACAGGTAATAAAATCATATTTGTCGACTTATATGAAATAAAAAGCCAAACATAGCCTAAATAAATTCTCTGGGTTTAACAGTATACCTGCCGTTACTCTAACGCCAATCCCCCGCCCCTTTCCAGTAGTAGCCCATCCCCTCCCCACCTCCGTCTGCGTCGTCTGCGCATGCGCGGCACGCCAGGCAGCCCCCTATTATTATTGTAAGAATAATTTCACTTATGAAAATGGCGGCGAGTCAGGGAGCTGTAGGACCCGCGGCGGCTCTCCAGAGCCAGCATTATCCGAATGTCGCGCACTGGAACCCGGGCGTGATGCAACAGCAGCAGCACCCGCTACACACCGCCCGCAGTCTGGAACGCGCACTGGAAGATGCCGTCTGCTCCGGGATGCTCAACATCAGCGGAAGAAAACTGCGCGACTACCCGGGGCTCAACTACGATCTGACCGATACTACACAAGCAGGTGGGTCCCTCAGATGTGGGCTAATCTCCATGTGTGCCCCACTGACCCGCTTCTCGCGATTCTTGGCTTAAGAGGACAACAAAAAGACATATAAGAGAAGAGCTTGGGTGCCTTTTGGTGCATTTGCGCGGTGTGTCAATGGGTGTTTGTGTGTTGGCTACAATAGCCAGTGCACATGGTGCTTGTACGAGGGAAAACCGTTAGTATCACGCTTTATCTATGGTGTCTATCATATCCAGCGTGATGTGACAACCCCATTTATAGTTGGCATTTCTGTCTAAAAGGCACAGGCATCTCTGCTTGTTTTGGTTTCACATCTCACTTTCCCAAACCATATTTCATGTATGACTAAAACCGGAGAGAGCACTTAAGCCGAAACGAAAGGAGACAATCTTCATTAACCTTTGCTTCAGCAGGTTTTAGCATGCAAACCCGTAGAAACCACATAGGCACCTTATCTATCCTGCGAGTACGCGACAAAACTAGAATGCTCCCTTTGTATTTGACCTAGCAGTTTTATTTATCATTATGTGAACAGTTTGTTTAGTGGATATGGTGTTTGAACGATGGCGAAAAGCTGTTTTAAACGGACGGTAAATGCAGATAGAGGCTGTAGTGCCAGACAAAAGATGCTGCCGTTGGTCTCTATAATCTATCACGCGTCTTTCTTCATCCTCTCAGTGGAAGTGAATGAGCAAGCAGCTCTGGATATAATACAACCACGCTTTTGACTGATATTTAGTATTATGATTTAGATATTTGTAATAGTGTTAAACGCTATTGTTTATGTAAATCATCTTTGGTCTAGCAAATCATAGTTTGTACAAGCTGGCTGGACTGTTGTAAATATTTCAGCATAAAGTGGATTAGCTAAATTTCAGTTGTTTTTGGAGATGTGGTTAGAAATTAAATGGCTGCATCTCTTTCGGAAGTGTCTGTGGTCTGTAATGGTAGTCTTGCCGCAGCAAACAGCCATTCAGATGTGAAGCAGACAGTGGGAGGAGGGACACTAATCCATTCATTCATGCACACCTTACACACAGCATCATGTCTACACTCCCATTTAACTGTATTGAGTTACACTAGTGAATAGGTCTTTTGTGGATATTTGGCTGTCTTGCAACCATTTTCGCTGTATGGAGGGTCATTTGTTTATATCAAGCCTTGTGTTTGGATTCTGTCGGATGGCTTGTTTGCTGAAAGAAGCCTTTGGTTGTTGTAGATAACGCTGGGTGTTCACTGGTATCTCTGTTTGTGTCAGGGTCGTTGGCATACAGATGGCATTTGTTGATAGTGTAAGGCTGCTTGTGTGCGCTTTTGTTTGTGTGCATGTGTACGCATGTATTTGAAAGAGGAAATAGTTGATTGTGCTCCAGACTGAGGAAGTGACTTTGTCGCTGACTCAACTGGAGATGTATCACTGTGTTTCTGCATTAAGAGAAGAGATCCCTCAATCTTGCAATCTGTGTTCACATTTGTGAGAATGAGATTGCTTGTGTGCTTGTTAGTTTTTGTGCGTGTTTGACAGTTTGGCTTGAGTATATATGGCAGGCATGTGTGTGATGTGAGTCTGTTCCAGTGGCTCAAGTGACCCACTTGGCAGTCCTTGCTATTATTGGCTGTGTTTGGCCACAAACTTAACACTGGGGTATGAAGACACCCCCATGGCTCTGATGTTAAACTGTGACAAAGCTGAACAGTTCCCTCTTTTTTTGTCTTTCTTGCTTTCTTTTGACCCACAGTTTTGATTGTTTATGATGTGACTAAACAACAACAGTCAGCGGTTTGCTGTGTATAGCATGATAAACTGGATTCTGTTTCTGTGATTTGACTTTGAATAAAAAGGACTATGTATTTTAGGGTTGGGTATCAGCTGCTACCTCACAAATTGTATGAATTAAAATATAAACTAAGTATTGACGCAATATTGTGAAAAAAAAGAACAGCAATATATTGATAAACGACTGTCTGATTTGGCATAAGTGTAAGTTATTTTAGTAATTGTAGTATTATTTATATACTATTATTGTATTTATTACAGCATAGACTCATTGGAAATACATGCCTCTGTATACATTTCTGCAAAATTGAAAAAAAAAAAACCTATATGTATGAATCACTGCAGTTTGCAGTTTATAGTTTAAATAAACACTAGAGGCAGTAAAACTATGGGAACTTTTATTCCTTTTTACACAAAGTAAAGGTACATTCTGGCCCATAAAACAACCTATTTTAATGGGTGGGTCCTTTAAGGCTTGTCATCAATCTGCCGCTGTTATCAACAGTACTATTGCAGGTGAATGTTTTGACAGCATGCTCAAAATAAAACCCTGGAAAAATTATTTACAGACAAAGCATTATGAAACAGTTTACTTACCGTTTGTGATGCAGCTACATTCAGATCTAGTACCGCTTCATTTAAAAAAAAAAATTCTTTGTGAACTTTCCATGGCACTGTGCCTCATTTACAAAACATGTCCCAAAGTCCAAACAATCCTCAGACCGGCTGTTGTGAACGCACTCAGAACAGTTGAACATTGCGGTGGATCAGTGGTAAATAATGATCTAAATACTCTTTAGTTTCTTGCACAGACCGATTGTTTGGTGTCTTAAGACCTCAATGTATCGTCACAAGTCGCAGGGTTTAATTTGGTTTTGTTTGTGTATGTTTTTTTTACTCTCAAAGATATGGTGCCCATTGACTGGCATTATGTGACTGACAGACTGCAACGGTTTGAGTTAAAAATATTTGTTTATGTTCTACTGAAGAAACAAAGTCATCTACATCTTGGATGCCCTAGGGGGTAAGCAGATAAACATTTTTGGGCAAACTATCCCTTTAATCTATGCCCTGTCTGTGAAACCAGGCCTAAGTAACTTAAACATATTTATTACAGTTTAATTGCCAATGGAATATTACTAATCACATTTTAAGTTTTTTTATTTATTATTTATATTTTACTTCAGCTTTATTTCGATTACAGAAAGTGTAAATATTTTTAATAGTTTTATTTGATAATGACAACATTGTTCTTAACAGTGGATAAATGCCCCTGGACCACAAAAACAAAATTTTTCTTTTATGCCAAAAATCATTAGGATATTATTAAGTAAATATCATGTTCAATGAAGAAATGTTTGCACATTTCCTACTATAAATATATAAAAACTTAATTTTTGATTAGTAATATGCATTGCTAAGAACTTTAAAGGTGATTTTATCAGTATTTATTATTATTTTTTGTTTCATCAGATTCCAGATTTTCAAATATTGTCCTATCCTAACAAACCATACATCAATGGAAAGCATATTTATTCTGCTCTTAGATGGTGTAAAAATCTAAATTTTAAATGAATTTACCTTTATGACTAGTTTTGTGGTCCACAGTCACAAATGTACAATACCCACCAAATTCTTTAAATGCTGAGAAAGAGATTTAAATAAACATCAATAGTTAAAGGCAGTGCAAAGGTCTATTTATATCACTGCAGAAGTGAGGTTTGAAAGACTAGCTGAAGTCAAAGGTCATGTACTCATTTCTAAATACATATATCTGAGGAACTGAACAGTTGACAAAGTTTGACCTGATGGTTGAAATGTTTAAAATCCACTAAAAACTTTTCTTTAGATTAATCAAGAAGAATGAAAAATAAACTTTATACAGATGTAAGTACAAATGACTTGTTTTAACGATGTTAATGGAGACAAAAGTAGGAAGATAAAATGATGAATGTTAATAAATATTGATTTATTTTCTCATAATGTCAGTGCAGCAGACATTTTTCTAACTATTATGCATTATAGAATATTCAAGTGCAAAGCTGTCTTTCATGAAAATGACTTTAAGGCAGTTTGTGGTCATGGATGTGTATGAAATATGCATGTATCCGCTGTGCACACGTAGTGTGCTTTTAGGATCCCTACATTAAAAGCTGATGCAGATGTATGCCTAATGCTACCCAAAATGTAGGCTTAAAGGCACAATATTTCACCTGCCAGCGAGGGAAAATTGTCAAGGATGTTATACCACCTGAAATTAATCACAGGCCTAGAATTGAGACAAAACATAAGTTCGTACATATTCCTGTCATTTACTTATCTGCAGCCTTCATGATGTTCTAAACCAGTATGCATTTCTTCAGTTTTTTTGAAGAACATTCGACGTATCTTCTGTTGAGTTCCACAAAAGGAAGTCAGCGATGACAGAATTTTAATTCTGGCTGTAGCCTTACTTTAAAGGTTGTCATATGTGAAGTACATTTAAT
The DNA here is from genome assembly GCF_049309525.1 of Garra rufa. NCBI lineage: Eukaryota > Metazoa > Chordata > Actinopteri > Cypriniformes > Cyprinidae > Garra > Garra rufa. Next base: position 28,156,687 of record NC_133365.1, read on the forward strand.
TGCTTGTGCTTTATTGACAGACACAGAATCCTCTCTGTCTCTAGGCAGAACCCTTGGGCTCATGACATCATGGTGCTTTAGAGGAAGTGGTGATAAGATGAAAGGTTATAAACCCTTTTCGCATTTCTGAATTTAGAATGTGGAAGTAAAGAATAGCAGGTTAAACTGTGCAGCTATGAGGGTAAAATAAGAGACCGTTGCAAATGTTATTTTAGTGTGCACTTCTTAATTTCCCAGACTTTCTAAAAAGAGCAAATATTAAGAGATGGGTTACAGCGGTCAGAGGAAAGTTCTTAAATTGACTGTCACTTGCTCAACAGCTATATTTGAATGCTTGGGCTGTATGCTTGGGCTGTGTAGTTCAATTAATCTTATAATTTATGCAGTTAATTGTTGTGAGCAATTGTGTGTCAAATCAACATGTCACATTTCTTAAACATTAACCAGGGAAAAAAAGAGCAAGAAGCAACCTGTGCTTTTAAGGTTTTTGATACAAATCAACATCAAATTGAATATCAATAAAATGTAATGCGAGATTGAATGAAGAATCCCCACATGGAGGGGGTCCCAGCTACTGTGCGGCAAAATGCCTCTAAAACTGTTTTTTGATTACTGTAACCTCTAAGTTATTAGAAATCTTGAGGCAGCATGTTCTGAAGTTCAAAACTTTATCACATAATTTTCATCAAATCATAACTTTCACTTTCCCTTTGCACTGTATTTCTGTCCCTCAAAGCCTTGTTTTAATTCCTGTCAAATACTAAACATAGCGTGCTACCCTGACTAAGGTCTGTTATATTGATGTGTGCATGTAAGAACGAAAGTTGTGCAGTAATGCTGTAACCTCATCACAGCAGTGTTGACTGGTTTGCTAAATTAATCCTGCTAAATCAAATATGTCATCTCACAGAGGGTCCATATTTGTATACAAAGTAACAGGAAGTTCCGGGGCGTTTTATACATGTGGTAATGTGGTGAGTGAATTTCTCTCTCTTTAGGGTAGCAGGAACACTGTATGTCTTTTTTTCTCTGAAAGCAAATTCTTATTAGATCAGGAGCTATTAAAATGGTCAGAAAAAGTGCTTTATTTTTAAGAAGCCATCTCAGCTCTTGAATGGTCAGACACATGAGCGGTTTTCAATAAATGGTGACTATGACTCAAGAACTTTCATTTAAAAATGAGTATTTTGAGAACTTAGGTTTTGTCCACAACACTAAGGTTATGTGCAAACAGAGGACAATGTGGAAAGCTTATATGGATTAATTTTAAAATGTGTTTCCAGAAAGTAAATTCATACTTTTTAAATAGTCTGTGATTGTGCCTGAATGAATTACTTTTGTTGTAGGAATTCTTAGGTTAAAAAAATGCATTGTATGAATTTTGAAGGGAAAATGTAATACCGGAAATCTGTCGTCCATCCTATCCCATATAGATTTTATTACACATTTGAGTGCTGTACACATCTTGAAAGTACAGTTTTTTCATTTTCCTTAGGTTGGTCAGGAGTTCAGATTACCCAGGTAGAGAACGTCAACTTTGTGACATTTTAATCAGAAGAATTACTAAAACATGTTCAAAAGCAAGTGACAATACGTTACTTGGCCCTAGGCCATCAGGCCACCCATTTTGTTGAGCCCTGCTATAAGTGTTATTAAATTTTAGGATGAACTCCTTAACTTCATTTTGCTGGTGTTGTTTGAGTTCCTTGCATGTCCTCCTGTGATGCACGCTCTGGTCTTGAGATCTTGTGACAGGCAGGCAGGCCTCAGCTGTAGGCAGGAGACCTCTCTGCCCTTCACAGATGAGCACACACATTAACACACACACACACACACACACACACACACACACACACACACACACACACACACACACACACACACACACACACACAGCACTCTCCAGAGACTGAGGTAATTACACATGATCTGACATGCTGGTCCCATCTGTAAGGTGTCAACTTCAAACCCTGGTGCTCAGCATCATGGTCTTTGTAGTTTGGGTAACACATCACTATATTATATAGTGATGTTTTGCAGCACTAAGAAAAGGGAAATATGGATTAAAACATTAATAAACTAACCAGTAGATCAATGAAGAGTGATGATGCAGTCAAACATTTGCCATGAGAAATACATATAAAACTAACATTTGGCTAATTTAGGGTTTAAAATGAAGTCAAACTGATGAAGTATGAGTCAGCTCTTCACATTTTCTGAAGTCTCTGATAGCTTAATTAAACAATTATTCTGAGCTCCAGGGCATAAGAATTTGTCGAATTTGCCTTGTGGTCAAATTTGTCACATGTGACGTCACATGGGCACAAACATTTGTATATACACTGCTTCCAGAGCAAGACATTGATGAATATTTATAGATCATCACACCATATAGGCCCTGCCCACTGGCATTTAGCCGGTTAAAGAGATAGTTCACCCAAAAATGAAAATTACCTTATGATTTACTCATCCTCAAGCCATCCTAGGTATGACTTTCTTTTTTTCAGATGTATACAAATCGAGTTTTCAGATTTTGAAGTCCAATAAAGTGTATCCATCCATTCTTAAAAAGTACTCCACACAGCTCCGGGGAGTTAATAAAGGCCTTCTGAGCGAAATCGATGCATTTGTGTAAGAATAATATCCATATTTAAAACTTTATTACTTGTCAGGGCTCTAGACTCATTCTTCCCACTGGTCGGTCTTTTGCGACAAACTTTCTCAGTTGGTCGCACAAGCACATAATTTGGTCGCTATTTTATTATTAGGCTATGATTATTTTTGCTACAACATGGAATAGGGATGCACCGAATGTTCAGCAACTGGAATTATTCGGCCAAAAATAGCAAAAAAAGCTCTTTCGGTGTTCGAATAAGCAAAAAGGCAGAATAAATTATACCGAACAATGATGTGACGTGATGAAATAGAAGTGCGCACTAATGCAGCAAAACATGTCGGCAGTGTGGAAGCATTTAAAACTGTCAGAGAAAGATGCAAAACTCATTACAAGCTCCAACAGCATGAGACTGTTTAGTATCGCATCACATGTCCTCCATGAGAAGAGAAAGGGCTGGTTGTTGCTGGTTACTGTATGATGACTGAAATTGTGAATTGGCCTTAAACTATAAGTAAATAAACTACAGAACGTTATTGTCACGTATCAGTCAGTCCTCACTCAGCTCATCATCACAGATCACCGTCACCTGGATCCAATCACCCGCGCACCTGTCCTCAATCATCCTCCTCACCATAAAACCACGCTCCACACACCACTCATGGTCCGGGCTCGTTCTAGCGAAAGCGGACTGCTAGTGTCTCTCTACGAGTCTCACTATCTGAAATACTTACCTTATTGTACTTACCTGATCTCTGTCTCGTTCCAGTCCTCCCAGTTCCAGTCTTCTGTGTCTTCTCAGTTTCCAGTCGTCAGTGGTGTGTGGCCGTAAGCTGACTTCCGCGTCAGCGGAGGGTGGTGGATTCACGAACTCTCAGTATCCCTCCGGCTTTCGTTCTTGGAATCCTCCAGTCTCGCCACCTGCAAAAGAAAGGACCTGTTAGTCACTCCACGTCTTCACCCGGCTCCGAATTCATCTATACAAGTCATACTCACCATCTCGAGAACTCCATTCACCTCCGGCACTGCTGCTCTGAATAAAATAAACATCACCTGTATTATACTTACCTTGTTGTCCCGTCTGCTTCATAACAGGAAGCCCGGACCGATAACAGTAAGCAGCATGTGCAACCCCGATCCAGAGCCCAGCCAGCAGCTATCACCCTACAGCACGGAGCACCAGCCAGAGCCCGCCGCAGCCGCAGCGCCAAGATCTGCCGCATTTAAAGCTACAGAGGACGTCGCGACTGACCAGGTGTGTGAGCCGGCTAGCGTCACCGTGGGAGTACTCGTGGAGATCGAGGGCTTGGAGGAAAGCCCCGCCCACACTCCTAACCCTGAGGGTGAGCTGAAACTGCGCTGTGGAGGATACTTTGATGAATTATTGGAGATATTTGAAGCAGATTTAATAGACTGGTTTGGAGAAATAATTTCCTACCCTCCTGAGTCCCCGCTGGTTCTGCCCAGCCGTCCTGAGTCCCCGCTGGTTCCGCCCAGCCGTCCAGAATCTCCGCCAGTCTCATCCAGTCTTCCAGAGTCTCTGATGATTCCGTCCAGTCATCCAGAGTCTTCTCCGGTCTCATCCAGTTCTCCAGAATCTCCGCTGGTTCCGTCAAATGCTCCAAGGTTTCCGAAGTTCCCACCCAGCCTCCCTCTCCCGCCTCCACGCAAGCCAGCCAGTCCTCCAGCCCTGTCTCCGCTGCCGCCCGTCTGTCCCACAGCTCACCCTCAGGCAGCGCCACTTAGGAGTGTGGTTCCATCGTGGGACATCCAGGCTCCAGCTGCGCCAAGGCTGGTCGTTCCCCAGTCCCTGCCTACATCCTCCGAGTCCTGGACTCCACCTCGGTCCTCCGACCCTTCGGCTCCGCCTTGGCTCCTGGCTCCCTCATCTCCACCGTGGCCCGCCATCCCACCAGCTCCACCGGGCTCCCTCGTCTCTCCGGCTCCGCCTTGGTCAGTCGTTGACCATCCGTCGCCTCAGGACTCCACTCCTCCGGCTTCACCTCGTCGTTCCGTCCCTCCGGCTCCGTCAGGCTCCTCCTTCCCTCCAGCTCCGCCTATGTCCTCTGTCGCTCCGGTGTCACAGCGGTCTTCCGGAGCCCCAGCTCTGCCTCGGTCCCCTGAGCCTTCTGCGTCACCTTGGCCCTCCAGACCTGCGATGTCACCCTGGCTCTCCGTCTGCTCGGCTGCTCCTGGCTCACCTTCTCCAGAGGCTTCGTCTCCGTTGCTCGTCCCCAGGGTGTCGTGGACCTATTGTCCACCATGGCTCCTCCCTCCCTCGACTCCGCCCTGGGGCGTCATCCTGGCTGGGCTCTGGACCACCATCCGGCTCCTCCTACTCCTGACTGCATTCTGGCTCCTTCCTCCTACCACTCCACCCTGGCCTCACGTCCCAGATCATATGTCCATCTCCAGTTCGTCACCTGCTCCACACCCGCCACCTGAACCCCCACCCTCCCTCCGCTGGTGTATCCGTTTCGGCGCGAGGACGCGCCGTTCCGGGAGGGGGGCCATATGTCACGCATCAGTCAGTCCTCACTCAGCTCATCATCACAGATCACCGTCACCTGGATCCAATCACCCGCGCACCTGTCCTCAATCATCCTCCTCACCATAAAACCACGCTCCACACACCACTCATGGTCCGGGCTCATTCTAGCGAAAGCGGACTGCTAGTGTCTCTCTACGAGTCTCACTATCTGAAATACTTACCTTATTGTACTTACCTGATCTCTGTCTCGTTCCAGTCCTCCCAGTTCCAGTCTTCTGTGTCTTCTCAGTTTCCAGTCGTCAGTGGTGTGTGGCCGTAAGCTGACTTCCGCGTCAGCGGAGGGTGGTGGATTCACGAACTCTCAGTATCCCTCCGGCTTTCGTTCTTGGAATCCTCCAGTCTTGCCACCTGCAAAAGAAAGGACCTGTTAGTCACTCCACGTCTTCACCCGGCTCCGAATTCATCTATACAAGTCATACTCACCATCACGAGAACTCCATTCACCTCCGGCACTGCTGCTCTGAATAAAATAAACATCACCTGTATTATACTTACCTTGTTGTCCCGTCTGCTTCATAACAGTTATGTTTTCTAATACACACACAAATTGTATTTATTCTGTTCGAAGTCCAAAGCGTTAGGGAAAAATGTATGATGAAAATCATTCATAAATCTGCTGCTGTCAGCAAAAAGTAGTACTGAGGTCTTCTTGCGGGTTTCCGCCAAAATAAAAGTCAACATTCATAAATGTTAGTATTGTATTTTACTGTTGTTCTGTAAAATAAAATGAAGTAGTAACACAAAAAATTATGATAACATTCATTACAAAAGCTCTATTAATACATTTATTATAACATTCTCCTTTGCTCATCAAGGCTGCATTTATTTTTACATTAAAAAACCCATGCCTGATTCAAGAAGGGGGTTTTAAAAATGGCCAAAGAATATTATTTTACTAACTTTTAAGTTAAATTGTGCTTTGTTGGTAGGCTATAATGTATACTAGAATGTTAAAAATGTTCACTGTTAAATAAATATTTTAAATTGTTGTTTTCTAATTGATTTTTTTCTTTGAAAAGCAAGACAAAACTGTACAAAAAAAATAAAAAATTGGCTATTTAATTTATGAAATGGTGAACAAAATTGGCAAAATACATGGGGGGAAAACACGAAAAACCGTGTTCGGTAATTCGGTGTACAGTCGTGGCCAAAAGTTTTGAGAATGACACAAATATTAGTTTTCACAAAGTTTGCTGCTCAACTGCTTTTAGATATTCGTTTCAGTTGTTTCTGTGATGTACTCAAATATAATTACAAGCACTTCATACGTTTCAAAGGCTTTTATCGACAATTACATGACATTTATGCAAAGAGTCAGTATTTGCTGTGTTGGCCCTTCTTTTTCAGGACCTCTGCAATTCGACTGGACATGCTCTCAATCAACTTCTGGGCCAAATCCTGACTGATAGCAACCCATTCTTTCATAATCACTTTTTGGAGTTTGTCAGAATTAGTGGGTTTTTGTTTGTCCACCCGCCTCTTGAGGATTGACCACAAGTTCTCAATGGGATTAAGATCTGGGGAGTTTCCAGGCCATGGACCCAAAATATCAACGTTTTGGTCCCCGAGCCACTTAGTTATCACTTTTGCCTTATGGCACGGTGCTCCATCTGTCATGATCTGGGCTGTGGGGTTTCCCTCAGCCACCTGAGGTCGCTGTTTCCCTTTCCATTGTACTGCACTTCCTTGATTGTATACACCTGTCTTGTGATCGTTACACTCGTCTCAACACACACCTGTTCACAATTATACGGACTTTAAAGCTGCTCATGTCTCACTGCTCATTCTGGCTGCATTGTCTTCATGTGTCTTCAGTCTGTCTGTGTGTTCCCGGATCCTGTTCTTGACCGTGTTTCAGTTCTGTTTATTTTGTGTTATATTCAAGTTGTGTTGTGCCGTGTTGGCCTTTGGTTTTGGTTTTGTGTGTGTTTGTTTAATTAAAATATTCTTACCTGCATTTTGGACCCAGATCTCCTCTTTCCTCTCACGTGACAGAATGCAGCCAGCATGAGCAGTGAGACATGAGCAGCTTTAAAGTCCGTATAATTGTGAACAGGTGTGAGTTGAGACGAGTGTAACGATCACAAGACAGGTGTATACAATCAAGGAAGTGCAGTGCAAGGGAAAGGGAAACAGCGACCTCAGGTGGCTGAGGGAAACCCCACAGCCCAGATCATGACACCATCGTGCTGGAAAATGCATTGTTCTTCACCAAACTGTTGTTGGATTGTTGGAAGAAGTTGCTGTTGGAGGGTGTTTTGGTACCATTCTTTATTCATGGCTGTGTTTTTGGGCAAAATTGTGAGTGAGCCCACTCCCTTGGATGAGAAGCAACCCCACACATGAATGGTCTCAGGATGCTTTACTGTTGGCATGACACAGGACTGATGGTAGCGCTCACCTTTTCTTCTCCGGACAAGCCTTTTTCCAGATGCCCCAAACAATCGGAAAGAGGCTTCATCGGAGAATATGACTTTGCCCCAGTCCTCAGCAGTCCATTCGCCATACTTTTTGCAGAAGATCAATCTGTCCCTGATGTTTTTTTTGGAGAGAAGTGGCTTCTTTGCTGCCCTTCTTGACACCAGGCCATCTTCCAAAAGTCTTGGCCTCACTGTGCGTGCAGATGCGCTCACACCTGCCTGCTGCCATTCCTGAGCAAGCTCTGCACTGGTGGCACTCTGATCCCGCAGCTCAATCCTCTTTAGGAGACGATCCTGGCGTTTGCTGGACTTTCTTGGATGCCCTGAAGTCTTCTTAACAATGCAGTGGAAAGTTTTTTATGGGATTAAGTTAATTTTCATGGCAAAGAAGGACTATGCAATTCATCTGATCACTCTTCATAACATTCTGGAGTATATGCAAATTGCTATTATAAAAACTTAAGCAGCAACTTTTCCAATTTCCAATATTTATGTAATTCTCAAAACTTTTGGCCACGACTGTATATATTATGTGTGTATTATATTTTGTTCGGCTTCGGCCAAGAATTTTCATTTCGGTGCATCCCTAACATGGGATTAATCAATACATGCTGATGAACTTTTATTATAATTTATAGTTATATGGTAACGAAAGTGGTTGACATTCAGCCTGTTCTTTTTCATCAGTAGTATTATTTGTGATTTGAATTTTGTGAACAGGAGTTCCTCTTTTGCTATGTTATAAGCTGGGCTTTGAATACACAATCTTGTTGTCACGTTTTACAAGAAAAGATACATCTATACACCTTTCACTTTTCAGGACTAAAACAAAAGATGGATTTATCATTATTCTTAATTAAAAAGCAGAACAACAATAAAACAGTAGGCTACAATGACAAACTAGCGTACATAATATTTATTAACAAAAACGAGTAAGAGGAGGCATGGCATACACCACATGATGTATTATATACAGACTAATAAATTACAGAATGTCTAGCAAACACTGAGGAATCAAACAAATATATAAAAAAATAAAAGAAAGCCTCCATAGCATAATGTGAGGTAAACTGCAAAGATAACAAGCTTTTCAAAATGGAAACAAAAGGAAAAGGAAAACTAAACTGGCTGTTGGTGACAGTGCTTGCATGTTTTTTTTTCTACAAGAATAACAACATTTTCACCTTCTCTAGTTTTAAGAAGCGGTCTTTTACTTTACTTTAGTGTGAAAACCAAATCCTCTGTCCGTCATCGTTTCCTCAACATTTGCACCATTTGTGCAGCGCATTTTCGTGCTCGTACTGACGCGGGTATAAACCATGCTCCATCCCAGAAGAAATTAGACACTCTATACCTGAACAAACTGTATGCATACATACAAAAAAGAAAAATGTTGGAGGACTTGGATATAAGCCAAGCGGAGACTGGTTTTGTAATCAAAACTTCTCTCTCATGAGACTAGCACCAGACCTTACACTACGCCTACATTCTATGTCATCCGCCGGAACGCCACTCTCTCTGAATGCGTATACAAGAGTTAGAGGAAACTAGAGATTACGATTTGTAAAGTTTTAAATATGTTAATTATTCATATATTATGGGTATTTTTTCTGATTTAGTTCTGATTCGGTGAACAGTCAGGTCGGATTTCATCTGATTTTCATTTTTCAGCACATTTGTAGTATTAAAGTTGTGCAGTGCTCAGTACAGGCATTATTACTTGCTCTTTCTTCTATGTGAAATCTGCTATTAGTATAGTGAATAAGTGACAGAGTCAGCAGTTTTGGATGCAGTATATGCATGAATACATTGCTTATACCTCTCATGCTCCTCTTATATTTGCCATCTTGGTGATATGTCATGATATAAACATGAACAGAGGCAAAATTTCCTGTGCACTTTTCCAGCGTATTTTTTCCCACACTGACAGCTACTTTCAGTTGGTTTATGAGAAAGTCTCCTGGCAGAGTGCTGACGTTTTCATCATTACTCCAGGTAGATACACTGAATATTGACTGCGCTGTTTGTACAAGTGATCCAATTTCATCACTTGGGTTAGTTTCATGTTATTGTTTTGATACACACCATTCGCTGAGGTGTAGTGTTTTTAAGCCTTATAAAGTTCAGTTTTCAAGTTAGTTCAAAGAGTGTGATTGGAGTGTCTAATATTGTAATTGGATTGGAAAAGATAATTTTATTTTTAAAGATTGTCCTGGTTTGTTAGAGTAGTTGTGCAGTGTTTCTGAGATCTGGCTTTGTCCTGAATATGGAGACAGAGGCCATTTCAGATTGCCTCTTTTGTTTTTAAATTGAGCAAAATGTGGTTATATATTCACACACTGTCATATATCAACACATATAAGGAATCAAATAAACACAATCAATCACTGAAATAAATAAAATGGCAGCCTGACATTGTTGTCGTCACAAACCATGCTTCTCCTTGTTGCTAATGTGTCTGAACTTATAGTCTGAGCTTCTCTTCATGTTTTTTTGGGATGAGGGCCTGCCACCAAACCTGTTTATGTTGGCGTCTGCCTAATTTGGCAAGCTTCTGTTAGCTAAGTGACAGATGAATTGAAGCCAGAATACAGTAGCGTTTGATTGGGCGTTAGTGACAAAAAATATAAGAAGCATTTTATCTTCCCTCGATAAATGGGTGAAAGTGATTATGCTGTATAGCCGTGCTTATTATATGATTAGTTTAAATCTATTAAGTTTGTTATTTTCAATCCACAGTCAGGTCCAGACAGTCTCAGTCATATCCTAAAGGGTTCCAGTTTGTCACTGATGATTAAACAACAAAACCGTAAATAAAAAATGTCTCCAAACACCCCTCTCTTTTTGTTAATAAGATAGTAAAATATATGTAACTACACAATATGTGTAAAAATGTTGGGTAATTTTTTTAGCTTGTTGGTTCATTTCATTGGGTTACTTTTTAATACTTTTTTACCCAGGTGCTGGGTAGTTTTTTAACTTGGCTGCTGGGTAGGGCTGGGTATCGTTCCAAAATGTTCGATACCGATACCGATACCGATACCCTGAATTCGATACCGGTTCCGAACGATACTTTTTTCGATACTTTTATTTTAAGAAATGTATTTTAACAAGATTACTTTTTCAGGATGTTTGTGTCACTTTCACATCAGGCTTATCTCTAAGACCAATAAACAAAGGAACAAAAGCACAAAATGAACAAAGTGTAGTTAACACAATATATCAGTGAACAGTTTTAACTCAATCAGATTTAAGTATTAGTGATGCTCACTGCTGCTTAAAGGTTTAGTTCACCCAAAAAATTTAATTGTGTCATTAATTATCTACAAATGAACATATTTTGGATTTAATCCAAGAGCTTTCTGATCGTCCCATAGATAAATCTTTGAATAAAGTTATTTTTGTTTACTTTGCACACAGAAGTATTCTCGCAGCTTCATATAATTATGATTGAACCACTTATATCACATTGACTTATTTTGACTATGTTTTTGGTTCCTTTCTGGGCATTGAAAATGCATATCCAGTAAATATAGGAGGATCAGAAAGCTCTTGGATTAAATCCAAATGATCTTCATTTGTGTTCTGAAGATAAACAAAGGTCTTATGGGTTTGGAACAACATTAGGGTGAGTTATTAATGACAGAATTTTCATTTTTTGGTGAACTAACCTTTTAAGATCACCTGAAATCACTCAACAGTTCTTCTTCAGAAAAATTAGCATGTAGCACCGATATTGATTCTTCGTGGTCTATTTTGATTGCTGATGTTTTACAAGCAAATGGGCTGATTCTGAAAGCCTTTTTAATATATTTAGTTACACAGCAAGGGACAAGAATGAATGATAATATGAGTACATGAACAATATGTTTATTTTCTCTATTATAGGTACAGCCATTTACATTAGAGGCAACCACTGCATTAAGATTAAAATCTAAATAAGTGACAAAATATATTATAAATAACAAAAAATAAACGACACAAAATAGGCTACTCTTTCAAAATTCAAAGTGCAAACAGAGACCGAATCTTCAAGCATGATACAGAGCTATTAATAGACAACTACACAACTTATTAGCCCACATACTAATAACAGCTTCGATATTTTATGTAGCCTAATTTGCGCGCATTGGGGAGATCGTTCTCTAAACGTGGGGCATTAAAAATGCTTTAAATGCGTGTGCGCGTCTTACTTTTGGTTTCGTTTCAATGATCCCGCGAAACTCGGCGGTGATGAGCGTGCATTCTACAATACAAGAGATTACTTTAACAAAACCTTTTGAAAGTGGGAGGACACAAACGGGATTTTGAAAAGCGTGTCCCCAGTGAAAATTATGCCCCTGCGTGAGTGCAACTCTGCCGCTGAGTTATCGTTTGATGTGAATGTATGTCGCGTTGTACCTATACTGAGACTATATTGAGACTGAGGCGCCAGAATTGTATCTGACAGAATGTGTCAGGTGCGCGATATCCTTTTTACAAATATTGCATCGCACGCTGTTGCGTCAATATTGGCATAATGTAGCAATACTTTTGATCGCTTAAACATCGTTTGCGTTAAATGTATGCTATGCTTTAAAGTATAGTGTACATTACAGCCTCATATTTGACAAGCTCTGGGCGAGTGGGCGTAACCGCCGTAAACTATTGATTTTCAAGGCAGTCTCGCCGCAGCTAATCACCAGCATTTGATCCGGGCACGTTAAAGATACCGTACGTTTTCTAGCTCACTGACGTTGACAAGATTATATCCTTGGGTATCGAAATTTGGTACCGAACGAAAATGATTTTTTCGATACTCGATAGTATCGAGACAATTCGGTCGGTGCTTAAAAAGTATCGAACTCGATACCCAGCCCTACTGCTGGGTCATTTTTACTGTAAATACAAATGTTGACCCAATGTCGGGTAGTCTGTGCCAAACCGGTTAAAACTAGATACATTTTTCAGCAGTCATTTTGTGCTCTGCTCTAAGAGAAAATTTGACTAATGGGAAAATTCCTGAATGAAATTATGCTTTGTATTACATTTTATTCCTTTCAAATTATTACTGTACAAAACATCTGTAGTCTCACATATTTCCATTTTTGTTTAAACGCTAGCCTACTACAAACACAGCATCCCCTGAATTTACACTCAAAGCAAACAAAAAGACTGTAAAAGCCTGACTGCCATTAAATCAAAAATATTGTATATTAACTGTACTTGTCCTATATATATATATAAAACATTTTAGAGCGCATTTTTATTATTTAAAATAATATAGCTTCAGTTGGTTGACTGACGCACAGACGCAGCACTATGTCAAAAAAACTGCCCAGCAAATGGGTTAATGTATAAAACCCAACAAGCTGTATTAAAATTTCTCAGCATGTGTTCTGTCCAATATTTAACCAGCGCTGCGTTGCCAAATAACCCGAATAATGGTTGTTTTTATCCCAGTGTAGTAATGAATTTTAAGTTAACAGAAAAGGTCACACTGGATGTGCAATTACTAAATGTGTATCTGTGTAAAAATCATCATTTGAATGTTTATCTGTAAAGTCCCTGGTAGAGAGTGAAACATTATACTGTGAGATGCTGTTTCACTTGACTCCCTTCATTGAGAATCTTTTTTCTCTCTCTCTTTCTCTCTCTCTTAAACACTCTCTGTCCTCAGTTTGAACATAACTGGATAGACTGACTATTATATAACATTCATTCAGTGCAACAAAAATGAGTTCTGATAGAGACACAGACAGAGGGAGAGAGAGACAGACAGACAGAGAGATTTTAGAAGTCCAGTCCAGAGAAAGAAAATGAGATGAGTACAGAGAAAGATTTGTTGTAACCTATTTTACTAAAGTCTCATTCTTACACTCAGATGTAAAAAACTGTCTCTCTTTCTCTCTCTCTCTCTCTCTCTCTCTCTCTCTCTCTCTCTCTCTCTCTCTCTCTCTCTCTCTCTCATATATATATATATATATATACAGTCAAGCCGAAATTATTCATACCCCTGGCAAATTCTGACTTAAAGTTACTTTTATTCAACCAGCAAGTTTGTTTTTTTATTAGAAATGACACAGACGTCCCCCAGAAGATAATAAGACGATGTACAAGAGGCATCATTGTGGAAAAAATTATTACTCTTTTATTTACATTTGAACAAAAAGTTGCATGGTTATTACAGCAATCAAACACTTTCTATAACTGCTGACCAGCTTTTTGCATGTCCCGTTCATCTTTAACGATGAGCTCCAACTCTTTCAGGTTGGAGGGTCTCCTTGATCTTTAGCTCCATCAATTGGATTTAAGTCAGGACTCTGGCTTGGCCACTGCAAAACATTAATGTTTTTGTCTACTAACCATTTCTTCACCACTTTTGCTGTGTTTTGGGTCGTTGTCGTGCTGAAATGTCCAGTGGTGCCCAAGGCCAAGTTTCTCTGCAGACTGCCTGATGCTGTTGTTGAGAATTTTGATGTATTGCTCCTTTTTCATGGTGCTGTTTACTGTGATTAGGTTCCCTGATCCACCGGCTGAAAAACACCCCCAAAACATTAGGTTCCCACCACCATGTTTGACAGTGGGGATGGTGTTCTTAGGATTAAAGGCTTATGCCAAATGAAGGCTACATCATTGCGGCCAAACAGTTCAATTTTTGTTTCATCTGACTGTAAAACAGAAGACCAGAAGTCTTCTTCTTTGTCCAGATGAGCATTTGCAAAGTCCAAGCGGACTTTTGTGTGCCTTATCTGTAGAAGTGGTGTCCTCTTTGGTTTGTGTACGTGGAACCCAGCGATGTGCAGTGTCCATTGGACTGTCTGCCTTGAGATGTTGCCATCAGCAGAGCCCAGATTCATCAGGATGGCCTTGGTGGTGATCCTTGGATTCTTTTTTTACCTCTCTCACTATCCTCCTGGCCAGCACAGGTGTCACTTTTGGCTTCCGACCACATCCTCTGAGATTTTTCACAGTGCAGAGCGTCTTGTATTTTTTAATAATACTTTGCACTGTAGCTACTGGAACTTCAAAACATTTAGATATGGTCTTATAGCCCTTTCCTGACTTGTGAGCAGCAACAATGCGCAGCGGCAGGTCCTCAGTGAGCTCCTTTGTCTTAGCCATGACTGTCCACAAACCAACAGCAGAGAGCTTCTGTTTTTCACCTGTTGAGTTGATTAAAACAGCTGTTCCCAATGAATCAGGGTAATTAGGATGCTTTAGAACAGCTTGGACTATTTGGAATGGTATAGAACTTTGGATTTTCTCATAGATTGTGACAGTTTGCAAAGGGTATGAATAAGTTTGGACATGCCACTTTTTGTTCAAAAGTAAATAAAAGCTGAGAAATATTTTTTTCCACAATGATGCCTCTTGTACATCGTCTTATTATCTTTTGGAAAAAGTCTCATTTCCGGTCAAAAAAAAAAAAAACTTGCTGGTTGAATAAAACTTTAAGTCAGAATTTGCCATGGGTATTAATAATTTCTGGCTTGACTGTATATATAAAACACTTTACAATAAGGTGTCATGTGTTAACAATAGTTAATGTAGTAACTAACATGAACAATGCCTTTATTACACTATTTATTAATCTTTGTTAATGTTAGTTAATAAAAATACAGTTGTTCATTGTTTGTTCATGTTAGTTCACAGTGGATTAGCTAATGTTAACAAACACAGTTTGTGATTTTAATAATGCATTAGTAAATGCTGGAATTAAAATCAACTAACATTAATAAATGCTGTTGAACTATTGTTCATTCCTAGTTCATATTAACTAATGTAGTTAGCTAATGTTAACTAATGAACATTATTGTAAAGTATTACCGATTTTTATTTACATTTTTTGTGTGTGTGTGTGTGTGTGTGTGTGTGGATTTTGTATTAATGTTGTAAAAAATGTGTTAATTTAACCAAATCTCATTTATCAGTGCTTAGACATTACAACTAAACTAACTATAGTGTACTCTAAAATGTTAGTGAAGAGGAAGAACACTAGAAGAATCAAGCAATCAGATGATTGTGTATTTGGTCGTTGGTTAGTGTGGGTATGTGGGTAGTGTTGAAGTTGTGCAGATGTGTTAACAAACCACCAAACCTCTCCACTCCTGTTAATTAACCTGTCACTCTGTGAGTATCTATTGCTGGTTTCCATGGTAATTTAAGGATGGTGGGTCAATTAAAATGAACGCTTCACTGTAAACGTGCTGGGACTGTTGCTCAAGCAAGGTTGTGTGAGGACAATTTTTATGTATGTGTTTGCACATCTTATCTTGGTGTTAAAGCTGCTTTAATTATCTGGATTCACAGCTTATTTATATGCAAATATGTCTTTAAATAAACCATTCTTAGGTTGATTTCTCTAAAATGCTTATATGGTGCTATCAAAAAATTACTTTATTGTTTGAGTATCCTGGCCAGCCCCACAGCAATAACAGGTTTATGACAGCTTTGACTAATCATATTCAGATTTGATGCTGCTAGAAGTGCAGAAATAACACATTTCAGCTTTAAATGAGAAGTTCGTTTCCAGAACAAAAATTTACAGATAATTTACTCACCCCCTTGTCATCCAAGATGTTCATGTTCTTCTTTCTTTAGTCATAAAGAAATTATGTTTTTTGAGGAAAACATTTTAGGATTTCTCTCCCTATAGTGGACTTCTATGGTTTGAACTTCCAAAATGCAGTTTAAATGCAGCTTCAAAGGGCTCTAAATGATCCCAGCCGAGGAAGAAGGGTCTTATCTAGTGATATGATCAATTAATTTCTAAAAAAGTTGACAATTTTTATACTTTTTAATCTCAGCTTTTTCTCCTCCAACTTCAGAATCGTCCTAGACATCTGCAGAAGTACCGACCCAGTGTTTACAAAATGAATGTGTAAAGAAGATCAAACCGCCTTTACAAAAATAGATGAAACTGCGTTGAGAAAATTAGATGGTTTTAAAAATTAGATGGTTTTTTGACATACCCTATCTGTCTTGAACCAGTATACAGAGCTAGACAAAATGAGCATTTGAGGTTAAAAAGTAAATAAATTGTTTTTTTTTTTTTTTTTTTTTTTTCAGAAAATAACCAGTCATTTTGCTAGATAAGACCCTTCTTCCCCGGCTGGGATAGTTTAAAGCCATTTGAAGCTGCATTTAAACTGCATTTTGGAAGTTCAAACTCACAGGCACCATAGAAGTCCACTATATGAAGAGAAATCCTGATTTTTTTCTCAAAAAACATAATTTCTTTATGAATGAAGAAAGAAAGAAAGACATGAACATCTTGGATGACAAGTGAATGAGTAAATTTTTGGTTGTGGAAGTGAACTTCTCTTTTAAAGTGATAGTTCATCCAAAAATATAATATTTAAATCCATAAAACCTTTGTTCATCTTTGTATCAATAATTAAGGTATTTTTATTCATATTTCTTCGTTTTTGTTGATCCATTAAAAAGTAAGCAACATTTTAAAGCTTTAAACAGTTCATAAAGACATATATACAAATGTACAAATAATCCATATGAATCGAGCAGTTTAATACAAAACTTCTGTAGAGAGATACATCATTTATATGAAACATTTTAATTAATTTATTTATTCATATGAACATTAATCATGTCATGATTGAACATGCCGCACACACACATTAAAACTTACATTGATGTTTGAAAATGTTGATTATATAATCTTTCAGTTGATGGACAAATTGAAAAGAGTATATTGAAAATATCTTAATTTGTGTTGAATGCTTTATAGGTTTGGAATAATTTGACAGTAAGAAATTGATGACAAAATACATATCTCTATGATTTGAATGTCATACTTCTGTTTTTTTTTTTTTTTTTTTAAATGAGTTTGTTTATATTCCCTAAGAAAATTCATTGGCAACAGCAGGCAAACACAACCTATCATTTATGTGATTCCATTGGACGTCTTTGCGATTCTGTTGTTTTAGAAAGCACATATAAAGAAGAAAAATAAAATATACTGATGCAGTCCATTATCATATTCATGAAACACATGGGGCACTGAGTTGCTGTGTGTGTGCGTGTGTTTGAGTGTGTGTGTGTGTGTGTGTGTGTGTGTGTGTTTCAGAAACATGAGCCCTACCCCTCTCATGAAGACATTAAGGAAGCCTGCTGATAGCCCATATCATCTCCATCGGCCTTAAGTCTATGCATTAAAAGCGCATTGATTTCTCATTTAAGTGTGTGCGTGCAAGTCAGTGTCTGTGTCTGTGTGTGTGTGTGTGTGTGTGTGTGTGTGTGTGTGTGTGTGTGTGTGTGTGTGTGTGTGTGTGTGTGTGTGTGTGTGTGCGGTGGGGGTCTGGTCCCTTCTGCTAAACAGCTGTGCCTGAGTCTTAAGTATTGTTTGAGTATAAAAGATGTAGATCACAAAACGAAAGGAGAAACAAAGAAGACAATAAAGTGATCATAGCCATCAAATCAGATTCTGTTACTATATTCAGAGACAATAGCAAAAAGACGAGAATCATTTCCCTTCAGTCCGCTATCTTTCACTGGTTTTGTGCCAAAAGACACACACACACACACACACACACACACACACACGCACACACAATTACTAGTGGAGGTGCTGAGCTGATATTAGAAATGTCGCTGTCTCAAGGAATTCCCATCACTTCATCCCTCTATCGCTTTCTCTCTCACACTACTCTCTCTGTCCACAGCCATGTACACACACACACACACACACACACACACACACACACACACACACACACGAGTTCCTCACAGTCATTCTGTCTTGCTCTTTAAGTCTCTCTTTACTAAATCACTGTCTATCTGTCTGTATGTGTGTGTCTGTCTGTCTCTGACAGTCACACACACTCAGTTCCTCATACAGCCTCTGTGTGTGTGATATGGTTTGTGTGAGTGTGTATTGTGTTTGCTCAGCTCTTTTCCAGTTTAGTTGCTTGGGTCTCTGTCCTCAGGTTCTGAGAGACATTACAGTCCTCTCATAGAAACAGACAGATGTGTGCCTCTGTGCTTGGATAGTTCATGCAAAAATGCAAATGCTGTCATCATTTACTCGCCCCTATACTGTTCCAAACCTATGGAAGCAAGTTTTTGCCACTGAATAAAAAATATTAAAATTTTTTTTAAAGTAATTGCAATTTATCTCACAGTTCTGACTTTTCTGGCAATTGCGAGTTTACTATTTTTCTCAGAATTGTGAGGTATAAACTTTATAAAGTCAGAATTGTGAGATATAAACTTGCTATTCTGAGAAAGACTGACATGTTCTCAGAATTTAACTCACAATTGAGTGTTACAAAGTCAGAATTTCGAAATAAAAACTCATAATTCTGAGTTTTCTCAGACAGCAAGTTTATATCATGCAATTCTAACTTTATAACACGCAATAGTGAGTTATTAAGTCAGAGTTGAGAGAAATAAACTTTATAAAGTTAGAATTGTGAGATATAAACTTGCAGTTCTGAGAAAGACTGATATGTTCTCAGAATTTAAACTCGCAATTGCGACTTTTCTCAGAATTCAGAGATTATATCTTGCAATTGTGACTTTTTTCTCAGAACTGCAAGTTTAAATCCTGCAATTCTGACTTTATAACACACAGTTGTGACTGAATTAATAAAATAGGTTGTACGACAAACTCGCAATTGTGAGTTATATAAAGTCAGAATTGCAAGGTAAACTCACAATTATGAGAAAAAAATCAGAAACACGAGATACAAACTTGCATTTGCGAGAAAAAAGTCAGAATTGCTGGTTTTCTTGCAATTTATACTTTATGGCCCGGTTTCCCAGACAGGGCTTAGACTAAGCCAGGATTAGACCATAGTTCAATTAGGACATTTAAGTAATTTTTATAAACATGCTTAGAAAAAAACATTACTGGGGTGCATCTTGAGACAAAACAAAGGCACTGATATATTTTAAAATCAATCAGTGCAATTTTATTTCAGTTGAAACAACTCAGACTTACATTTTAGTCTAGGACTAGGCTTAAACCTTGTCTGCGAAACCGGGCCTATAACTCGCAATTGCAAGTTTAAATCATGCAATTCTAACTTCATTTCTCAGAATTGCGAGTTTATATCCTGCAATTCTGACTTTATATAACTCACAATTGTGAGTTTGCTTCACGCAATTCTGAGCAAAAAAGCCAAAATTGTGAGATAAAAAGTTTTTTATTTTGTGGCGGAAATGGGCTTCCATAAACCTGTATGACTTCTGTGAAACACAAAAGAAGATCATTTCAGAATGTTGGTTCCACTGAATGGACAAAGCTCCATTACTCCATAAAATGATTCTATGTTCAACAGAAGAAAGAACATCATACAAGTTTATAATGGCACAAATTGACAGAATTTTAATTTTTAGGTGAAATATCTCTTTAAGGAGCCAGAAAGTTATAACAGTTTTAAAGCATTGTTCCCAGTCACAATTTCATAGTATTTTGTAATGTAACTGAAAATTATTTGTCATTAAACATGTTTTAAAAGCCTCAATTCCTTTACTTAAAAGTATTTAAAGAAACCAAAATAGTTACTGGCATTACATAGATAATGTTTTAAAATTTGCATTACATCCAGGTGTGGTTACAGCTAACTGGCCCATACTAATCAGAAACAAAACATGACTCCTTGGAACCGACTGGACCAGTAAAACAATAATTTTGTCTTTTATGGGTCATTCCAGAATTGGAGGACATTTAGGCATCCAAAATTTTGAAAAATTGGCCCTTTATTTTACAATTTTTTATTATGTATTTCATAAAAACAGGCAATATACCATTAAATAATTTGATTCGTCCAGCTCAGGTATCAAAGGCACACTTTTTATAATACTCTTTATTTTATTTTTTTGGTGCTCGATGCAACCCTGTTACCAATACTCAGGAACCTGAAAAAAGTATATTTATTGATTTTTTAAAATATAATTTCCTGCCATTAGGTATAGAAAGTCACAATCACACTATACAAATATTTAATTTTAGATATCACTTGATTTAAATTAATTTCAGTAACTTTTGAGTTCCATCTTTGCCAAATTTTTAACTTTTGACGTTTAATTTGACTGATTTCAGCATATATTTTCAAGTATTTGCTAAAATGCATGATGCATATAATCCTTCAAACAACGGTAAGGACAATAGCTCAAGCCCCTGTGAGCTAAAAAAGGTCATTTATTATTATTTTAATAAAAATTATACGGTAACAGGGTTGAAATTTAAGTAACAGGGTTGCAAAAAGCTACAGGGATTGATAGATAGATTACTTTTGATTAAAGATCAGGTCAATAATGTTTTGATCTTAATGTAAAATGCTTTTTTTTCATGAAATCTGTTGAATAAACGCGATTCGATTATATGAGAAACTGAAATATATTATAAAGATGAGTCATGAGAGAAGGCCACAGACTCTATCTTGTTCTGAACTTTATTTTTATTCATACAGAATAAAAATCTGTCCCGAGTCATTTCTGTTGCCCGGTCTCGTTCATCTACAAACACCACGCAGAGTTAAATGAAGACCGGTCACATGAACTATTGATAATAGATCGTCCCTTATGAGTGGACTGAAGGAGATTCAACCCTGTAAAATGTATTTTAACAGTTATATTTAACATTCAATTTGGTCATCTAGAAGGTGGGACAAGAGAAAATGGCATTTAAGTGGGTACTAGAGACTTTTTTTATTATTATTAATGTTTAGGAGAAAAAAAATCTTCAAGTCTATATATATTTAGTTTCAGGACAAGTGTTTTTTACACAGTGACTAATTTTTTTGTATATTATACATAGATTATTTGAAATTTCATAGGTGGGACATGAAATGTCCTCCAATTCTGGAATGACCCTTATATTCATGCTACAACAGATGCATCTTAGATCTTTCTAAATATTTGCGTGTTCACAAGTGAAATGTGTGAATACTGTTGATAATGTACAACCTTGTTGTTGAAATGCAGCTGTATTGAAGTCCGGCTGCTGAACTAACATGAGCGTGCTTCGCATGCTTCTCTCTTATCAGCCAACTGAAGGTTGTTCAAGAGGAATGTCTGAGGTGGAGTCAGCACAGTTTGGGTTGGTAACAGTTGCCTGGCAACACTGCTTCAGTCTGTAATAGTTGCCAGGCAGCACAGCTTCAAGTTGGCAACGTCAGCTGCACTGACAGATATGGTTTGTGTGTGTGTGTGTGTGTGTGTGTGTGTGTGTGTGTGTGTGTGTGTGTGTGTGTGTGTGTGTGTGCGCGCATGTGTTTGTGTGTTTTCTCTCTCCTTAAGTCTCATTGGCTAAAAAGAGCGAAGCCCATAAAAGTGAAGTTATTTGCTGGCATTTGACCTCAAACTCCTAAGAGATGTGAAATCTAATGTGCCTAAAAGGTCTCTAAAATGATATCAGTTTTTTATCTTTTCTGTTTGTCTTACTACTTTCTCTGTGTGCTTTGATATAGTTACCGTCTTTTGTATTTCTCTCACATACACTCTTTCTCTTTTCTTAGAGGATATGAATTATAGAGGAAGTTGACATGACTTTTCTTCTGCATGCATGTCTGCTTCCATGGCAACACTATGGTAATGATAACTCAGTTCTGATTGGTTGAAGTTGTTGTAATTCTGGGTGTATTTTGGTCTGAGCTTGAGATTGATGTCCACTGAGGATGGGGGCTGACATTTTAGACACAATTTTTTTTCTCCTCCAGTCAAAATGGTCCCAAGTACAGTAACACACACTGGTTTCTGAATGAATCATGGGTTTTGAACAAATCAGTGGAGAATGATTCAAGTCACTTGTTGCCACCTACTGGCATAGCAGTGTTACTGGCAGAAAGAGTAAAACCTCAGTCTGTCTTGAACATGCAAGTACAGTGACACAAACAAAGACTGTATTGGTCTGTATATCATCTTGACCAATCACATTGAAGGACCAGTTTTAATTTACAAGTGCTGGGGTCTCAATGCCTATGTAATGTAATTTCACTGTTGTCAATCTCAGCTGTTTTATTGATAGGTGTCACATGAGAAAAGCTAGTGACAGAGCTCTTCTCACTGCATCTGAATTATATGTACTGCCTTGACAAATCAATAACCCCCCCCCATTCGCTCTTTGTCTCTTGTGTTTTGTGTGTGTGTGTTACACTGCTGCTTTGTCAGTATCTAAAAAGGTGAAACTTCTTCTATAGATCGGACTAATCAACAGGTTAATTAAACAATAAATCAGTTATTCTTCTTGGAGACAATAGTCCTAAGTAACAGGGGCTTTAAACATTTTTTTTTTGTTGTTGTGTGGAACACTACCATGCATAAATAGTTTGTTAAATATGTCTCTGTGAATATTTTTCTATTGTAAAATGCCATGTTGATCTCATCTGGTGTGTTAAACTGACTTTGATTTATATTCTTTCTTCACAGACTTGTCGAAAAACCGTTTTTGTGAAATCCCTCCAGAAGTTTGTATGTTTGCACCACTGGAGTCATTAAACCTCTACCACAACTGCATAAAGGTGGTCCCAGAGGCTATTATCAACCTACAGATGCTCACCTACTTGAACATCAGGTAACACTCACTCATCATATCATTGTCTGTTAACTCACTTTAATATCTTATTATAACTGATCTCTTTCTAAGGCTGTCTTGGCATCTGGCTTTCACGAATTGTTCAAGTTATAATAAAAATTATGTTTTTTGAATAATGCGTAGAAATGCATTTGAATCAATTGACTGCAAATAAAGTAAATGCTTTCTATTTAAAAATATTTTAAAATTTATTTTACTCTTTTGAATAATTCTTAGCAACATGTTTGGGGTCAATTACTATTTATGTTTAGCTAGAATGCATTAAACTGATCAAAAGTGGCACTAGATATATTATACACTACCAGTCAGATTTTTAATGTTTTTTTTGTTTTTTCAGAAGTATCTTCTGCTCACCATGCCTGCATTTATTTGATCCAAAGTACAGCAAAAACAGTACAAATATTTTTAC
The DNA here is from genome assembly GCF_049309525.1 of Garra rufa. Lineage (NCBI taxonomy): Eukaryota > Metazoa > Chordata > Actinopteri > Cypriniformes > Cyprinidae > Garra > Garra rufa. The sequence goes on from NC_133365.1 coordinate 28,180,222, forward strand.
TATTTAAAATTGTTTTCTATTTAAATATAGTTTAAAATGTATTCCTTTGATTTCAATACTGAATTTTTAGCATCATTACTCAAGTCACATGATCCTTCAGAAATCATTCTAATTTTCTGATTTATTATTATTATGTTGAAAACAGCAGACTATAATTTTTTTCAGGTTTCTTTGATGAAGAGAAAGTTCAGAAGAACAGAACTGATCTGAAATATAAATCTTTTTTAACATTATAAATGTCTTTATCATCACTTTTGATTCATTTAAAGCATCCTTGCTAAATAAAACTATTAATTTCTATAATTTCTCTCCCACAAAAAAAAAATTAAATAAAATTATACTGACTCCAAGCTTTTGAATGGTATAGTGTATAATGTTACAAAAACATTTTATTTCAGATAAATGCTGATTTTTGGATCTTTATATTAATCAAAGAATCTTGAAAAAAAAAAAAAACTTAACTGTTTTAATTAGTGGTGGGCCGTTATCGGCGTTAACGTGCTGCGTTAACGTGAGATTCTTATCGGGCGATAAAAAAATATCGCCGTTAATCTATTCTCAAAGTTGGGTTGGGAGCTGGGTCTAATTACTACGCCAGATATGATGACTTTCACCTTGATATTTTAGCGCGAATGACGTATACCTAGTCGAATTGCACTGTAAGGGGCGAGAACGAGTCTTCAACTTCTGTGAAATTACCACATCAAATGAGACGTGCATACATGGATACAGCTATGAAACCGCTTCAGTGCAGGTGCGTTGCTAGACCCTTTTTACTGGGGCACGTGAGTTATAATTTACTTTGATAATCCCGAAATAAAGACATTAAACTATATGCAACAACTGAATTGACGCTTCTAAAAGCAATGCAGTTTAATCGAAGACTATGCACGCAGAAATCCATGTCCGTGCGCGTCTGTGTATTTAACGGCAATGCGCACGTCGTGCAGCCTTTTGCGCAGAAGTACTTGGTTACACAAGTTTGTATAGGTAATTATGTTGTAAATGCAATTGCCCACCCCTAGTTTTAATTGATAATAATAATAATAATAAATATTTTTTAACAGCAAATCAGCATATTAGAATGATTTCTGAAGGATCATGCGACACTGAAGAGTGGAGTAATGATGCTGAAAATTTAGCTGTCATCACAGGAATAAATTAAATCTTAAAATATATTCAAATAGAAAGCAGTTTTTTAATATTATAATGGTATTTTACAATATTACTGTTTTTACTGTATTTTTAATCAAATAAATGCAACCTTGGTGAGTATAAGAGGCAAAAGAGCCTCCAGATTTTACAGATCCAAAACCTTTGAATGGTAGCTACTATCATTCAGCAGCTGTAATGGGTTTAATTGATTTCAGTTGTTCTTTGGGTTCTCCCATTAGAGAAAGTAATAAAGGTTGAAATGTGTGTTTATTGAAGCCAACCCTTGTGTTTTCAGTCGAAATCAGCTGTCCGTTCTCCCCAAGTTTCTCTTCAATCTTCCTCTGAAAGTGCTGGTGGTCAGCAACAATAAACTCCTGTCTATTCCTGAGGAGATCGGAAAGGCCAAAGACCTCATGGAACTGGTCAGTGTATACTTCCTAATGTGTGTGTTTCTGTGATGTTTGTATACAATATGTTTTCTCTTTTCAGGACATCAGCTGTAATGAGATCCAGGTGCTTCCTGTTCAAATGGGGAAACTCCTCGCGTTACGAGAACTCAACATACGAAGAAATTATCTACAAGTGTTACCAGATGGTATGGACACCTACACAAGACAGATATGTCAACTTACTGTATATACACTGACAGAACTGCATTTAGTGTGTATACTAGTTGTGTTAATACTATCAGTTAGAAAGGAAATTCTCATTATATTTTTCTTTATTTTCTTTCTTGCAGAGTTGTCCGATCTGCCATTGATCAGGTTGGATTTCTCCTGTAATAAAATCACAGAGATTCCCATATCTTACCGCAAACTTAAGCAGATGCAACACATCGTTCTTGACAACAACCCCATGCAGTCTCCTCCTGCCCAGGTGTGTCTATACTCATCTGTTACTGTCTATCTCTTCATGTATCGAGCTAAAGATTATACATTGTTGTTAATGTCTGATGTTTATTTATTTGCTGTTGGCGCCATCCAGTGGCCGACAATGTGAAATCCATAAAATATCAGGGGTATGGATGCAATGATGATAGCTCTTCCTTGTTCTAACCACACCCAAGGTGCCACATGAGCCAAAATAAAAAATCTGTGGTCAAATTAATTGCAGTGGACAAAGCTTTGATTGAGAAACAGTCAGAATAAATGTGATGTGGTTTCAGAGTGTCAAAATAAACAAATAAATAGTGAATGCATGCTAAAATAACTAAATAAACAATAATACACACTATAAAGCTTGATGATTTAATGTCTGAAATTTTAAGAATTGAATACGTAACATTTTGAATTTGTATTATAATTGTACAATTTTAGGGCAAAGTATATTTCTTATTATTTTACTAAATACTTATTGTTACAGTATAATAACATTATTACAATTTAATATTTACATATATTTATAGTTTCTCATTTAGTTTTTTTACATTTTTTATTTAGTTTTATTTTTGGTAATAATAACAATAAAATCATAATATATATTGAATGGGTTGAAAAACTTATATAAATAACCAATTGTGAACACCCAAACCCCAATCATTCTAGACGCGATAAACCGGTATTGGCGATAACCGTGAAATTCAAATCATGAAATATTGATATCGTCTTAATTTAGGGTGTGACGATACACCGGTATTGGCGATAAGCACAATATTTAAAGAGGACAGAGAAAGACACAGTTCATCTGTGCCTTGAAGAAGAAGAAGTGAAAATGCATGAGCCCTGTGTTTATCAGTATCCCTATGTTCATTTGGTTTAAAAGAAAATGTTTCTATAGATATCGCGATGTATCGATATTGAAAATTCTTTTGGCCACAATAACCGTGGTGTAAAAAATCGAATATTGTGACAGCCCTACTAGAATGACTTGAAAATTCACTTGAAAGTGAATGTTCCTGTTTTTTTTTTTTCATATCACAATATCCTGTAGACTAAAGGATTAGTTCACTTACAGAATAAACATTTCCTGATCATTTACTCAACCCCATGTCACCCAAGATGTTTGTGTCTTTCTTTCTTTATCAGTGGATAAGAAATTAAGATTTTTGAGGAAAACCTTTTAAGATTTTTCTTTATATAGTGAACTTTAATAGGGATCAAGTTAAAGGTCCAAATGAAAGTTTCAATGCAGCTTCATATGGAAAAAAAGTGTTTACTTTTCAACCATAAATGCTCATCTTGCTCTAGCTCGACTTCGCGCATTGGATAGTCATGTTGGAAAGGTGTTTACAAAGCAAATGTGCAAAGAAATTCACCCTTTACAATTAAAAAAGGTAAAACAACGATGCTGGATAACTTTGAACTAGGAGGAGAAAATGAGATGGAGTTTTTCACCCGAAGTAAACAGATGAAGAATTAACTGCGTGTGACCTTTCCAATGTGATTACATAATGCGTGAAGTCACGGACACACATCAGAGAGCTAAGGCAAGACGAGCATTAATGGTTAATAAGTATATAAATGTGTATTTTTCTTAGAAAATGACAGATTGTTTTGTTAGATAAGACCCTTATTCCTCAGCTGGGATCGTTTAGAGCCCTTTGAAACTGCAATTTGGATCTTCAACCCACTGATCCTCATTGAAGTCCACTACATAGAGAAAAATCCCGGAATGTTTTCTTCAAAAACCCTCATTTCATTTTCCCTGAAGAAAGAAAGAAATTAACATCTTGGATGACATCGAGGTGACTATATTATCAGGAAATGTTTATTCTGAAAGTGAACTAATCTTATAAGAATGTTCTGCTTGCAGTAATGTCTGTTTCCCTTGTATTTAGTTATAATTCCCCTGTAGAAATGTTATCGCAAAACCACATTGCCTACACTGTAGAAAGTTTTCACCAGATTCAACTTAAAAACCTAAGTTCAACAGCTGCCTTAAGTTTTTAAGTTTAATCAGCTTAAAACTACAAGTCATTTTAACTTATTACAATAAAAATGAGTTGATATAACTTTTGAGTTTAAATGACTTAAGTTGATTTAACTTAAAATCTTAAGGCAGCTGCTAAACTTAAGTTTTTAAGTTGAAACTGTTGAAAACTTTTTACAGTGTAGGTGCTATGTTCACAACCACTGAGCCATCACACTGTGCCCTTGAGCAATGCACTTAGCCCAAGTTGCACCAGTGTTGCTCTGGTGTGAGAGGTACATGGCTCCTGCACATGGCTGTGGGCTGCAAATAAAATAAAAATGTACGAATGTGATCATGTGCAGGACTACGTTGTTCTACTCACACTGTTATCAAAGCACAATGTTCTGAACTTTCAGATTTAATCTCTTCAGAGCATGTTGTCCTTATGCTTGAGGAAACAATAGCTCAAATGTGAGGTGTTGAGAAGGGGTTTTTCCTTTTATTTTAGTTAAATGTTTTGGCTAAACAATGATGTAAAATACTGTTCAAGATGGGTTTTTTTATGATCTGTTGATAACAAAACAAAAGATCTTTTACCATGAGTCGTCTTGCTGCGACATGCAGATTTGGAGTACAGCCAGTCTTTCCTGGACTGAAATTATCTACAATACGTGTAGTTTTCCTTGGAAGTTCCTCGGCAATACCCACAGAGAAAAAAACGTGTGCACGTACAGGTACACACCAGTCAAGTGGCTTTAAAAAAGACAGTTATGTCAGTGTTATTTTAGCTTGTCACATGAAGAGTTTTAAATGTATATATGTATTATTTTTAATATATTTATTTATGAAACAAGCTGAACAGATTTGTGTGTGAAATGCTTATAAATTCATTCTTACATAAATTGTTGCAGTAAGTGAATGAAAACTGGGTTATATAATGTATGAATGCATGTTTATGTGTGTGTGTGTGTGTGTGTATATATATACATATATATACATACAGTTCTGTTCAAAAGTTTGGGGGTTCGAAAGTCAATGCTTTTCTATTAAGTCTCTAATGTTTACCAAGGCTGTGTTTAATAAAAAAACAGTAAAATAGAAATCTTATGTGCTGATTTAATGATTAAGAAACATTTATTTTTTGACAATGAACAATTGTATTTTTATTAACTAACATTAACAAAGATTAATAGTATTAATAGTGCAATAAATGTATTGTTCATTGTTCATTCCTGTTAGTTAGTACATTAACTAATGGTACCAAATGACACCTTATTATAAAGTGTTACCAAAAGTTCAAAAGAACAGCATTTATTTGGAATAGAACTCTTGTAACATTATGAACTGTCACTTTTATCAGTTTAATGCATCCTTGCTGATTAAAAGTAATATAGTGTTAGTTTTGAATAAAAACTGATCTTGTCAGTTTTGAGATAAATTTTCTTCTTTGCTTTCAGATCTGCCTAAAGGGAAAGATCCACATCTTTAAGTATTTAAACCTGCAGGCATGTCGCCTGGATAAAAAACCAGACACACTTGACCTGCCTTCTCTGGGAAAACGCTGCTTGCCTCAGCAGCTGACAGACAGGTATCTACAGCCTTACCTTTCATCCCCATGAACGGTAGACTAACCACACTTGTATTATAACAGCTACGAGTAACAGCACTTTCAGAGCTCTATGAATCATATTGTAAACATTTGTTTTTGTAAATGATCAGGTGTTTACTTCTGCACTGCTGATTTACACAAAACATGCAAAAGCATTTTTAATCTATCATTTATGGGTAACTGCACACTCACCTCACCTCATGTAAGGGCTAACATGTTTATTTAGGGTTATTAAGGGTTTCTTTTTTAATGCAATACAATGTATTGACGATGACACGCACAGGAATAGAAACTCTTGTATACAACAGTTATTCAAACACTGATTCATTCAAGAAAGAAACATTAGAGTGAGTCAAAGAGAATTATTTGTTCAGAAATGCCAATTTCATTCATTAGGAATGAAACACCTCTACTGTGTGTTGTCTTTTAACATTAAAAAGCATTAAACATTTAACTCAATGAATTAATATAGTTTTACTAATTTAATTTAGTTACTCAAAATATATTCAACAATGTTACTCAGTAATATGAGTTGCGGTATAAATGCACAATGTTGCTGTTTCTTCGTTTCTCTGAAATTCTTAACAGTAATTGACCCCAATCTTTTAACATCTTTATTTAGGGTTTTCACAGAAAAGGTCTTCCAAAACTGATATTTCAGAGATAATTTAGCACTTACATTACATGGTTGGCTAGACAACTTATGCCAATTAACTGGAAGCTGTTCTCTTCGCCAATCTATTGGGTAGTGGATTTTTGACCTACTGTTTGCCCTCAGAACTTGAGAAGATACATTTTTGAAGTCAGAATTAAACTTAAATGTATTTAAAAATCTAGAAGTCTGTTCTTATTTTACTTTTAACGACACATGTTCTGGTTAAAATGTGTCCTTTTTATTTTATTAAGATGTTTATGTATGTATACATCTATGTATATACTCTATATGTATATAGAGTGGTGTGAAAAAGTGTTGGCCCCTTCCTGATTTTTTATTTTTATTTTGCATGTTTGTCACACTTTAATGTTTCAGATCATCAAACAAATTTAAATATTAATCAAAAATAACACAAGTAAACAAAACATGCAGTTTTTGAATTAAGTTTTTTTTTATTATGAAGGGAAAACTAAATCCAAACCCACATGGCCCTGTGTAAAAAAGTGTTTGCCCCCTAAACCTAATAACTGGTTGGGCCACCCTTAGCAGCAACAACTGCAATCAAGCATTTGCGATAACTTGCAATGAGTCTGTTACAGCCATAGACTGTAAAAAAGATGGACAACGCGTCTCTGCTTCTTTCCACTATAGAAAAGTGAAGCCAAAACAACTCAATATGGCCGCTACCATCTTGGGGGAAATTACGTCATTTGGAGCCAGAGCATGCGCAGTAGAGGTTCGTTTGGAGCCAGAGCATGCGCAGTAGTGTCGTAAGGCAGAGCCGCGGTGTCAAAGTCCCGCCCAAACTCCCGCAGACCCAATCGCACGATCACAATCATGACACCACACCCCATTTTTATAGCATCAAATAACTACTTAAAAGCGAACTTATTAGAAAAACAAACACCTGCACATGAATCAGTATTATAAGAACTACTTTACACAATGGAAATCATCTTTGGAAAAAAATTATTTGAAGTGTAATTCGATTATTTAGTTTGGCTCATGTCCCATTAGATTACATGGAGAGGGCGGGGTTTATGACCTATACTGCAGCCAGCCACCAGGGGGCAATCGAAAACTTTTGGCTTCACTTTTCAGGACACCTACGGCACGCTTGGTTACAGCGCTGTGCAGGAATTTTTGCCCACTCATCTTGGCAGAATTGTTGTAATTTAGTCACATTGGAGGGTTTTCAAGCATGAACCACCTTTTTAAGGTCATGCCACAGCATCTCAATAGGATTCAGGTCAGAACTTTGATTAGGCCACTCCAAAGTCTTCATTTTGCTTTTCTTCAGCCATTCAGAGGTGGATTTGCTGGTGTGTTTTGGATCATTGTCCTGCTGCAGAACCAAAGTTCGCTTCAGCTTGAGGTCACGAACAGATGGCCGGACATTGTCCTTCAGGATTTTTTTGGTAGACAGCAGAATTCATGGTTCCATTTATCACAGCAAGTCTTCCAGGTCCAGAAGCAGCAAAACAGCCCCAGACCATCACACTACCACCACCATATTTTACTGTTGGTATGATGATCTTTTTTGAAATGCTGTGTTACTTTTACGCCAGATGTAATGGGACACACACAAAAACTTCCACAAAGTTCAACTTTTGTCTCGTCAGTCCACAGAGTATTTTTTCAAAAGCCCTGGGGATCATCAAGATGTGTTCTGGCAAAACTGAGACGAGCCTTTATGTTCTTTTTGCTCAGCAGCTGTTTTCGTCATGGAACTCTGCCATGCAGGCCATTTTTGCCTAGTCTTTCTTATGGTGGAGTCATGAACACTGACCTTAACTGAGGCAACAGAGGCCTGCAGTTCTTTAGATGTTGTTGTTTGTCGCTGAAGCTTTAGAAACGGCTTTCTCATTTATTCCTAAATTTCTTTGGATCTCAACATGATGTGTAGCATTTGAGGATCTTTTTATCTACTTCACTTTGTCAGGCAAGTCCTATTAAAGTGATATCTTGATTGCGAACAGATGTGGCAGTAATCAGGCCTGGGTGTGGCTAGAGAAACTGAACTCAGGTGTGATAAACCACAGTTATGTTTTAACGGGGGGGGGGGGGGGGTTTGGATTTTTTTTCCCTTCATTGATTAATATTTATATTTGTTTGATGATCTGAAACATTAAAGTGTGACAAACATGCAAAAAATTAAATAAATAAATAATAAATCAGGAAGGGCGCCAACACTTTTTCACACCACTGTACTACTACGTTTGTATATACATTCAAGCAAAATTTATTCAGACACCTTCAAAATTTCTCACTTTATCACAGCTTATTCGCTATAGTTTAGAAAATGGTAATAAAATATTACAAAGAAAATTCATCTTGATAATATCAGATACAATCAACATGTTACAATTAACCAAAAATTCAGACAACTTTTACTATGACAATATTTACACAACAATCAATACTTTGTTGACCAATTACCAAGAAATGCATGATTTTGTTCGGTCTGTGGTGTAAAAAGTTTGCATTAGCAATAAAAACAAAACACTTAAGCAAAACATGGTCAGGTCAAAGTGTCTGAATAATTTTTGGTTGCACATTATTAGCAATTTTAGAATTTTTGGGTATTATAAATCACAGTTTACTTTATTTTGCTATCCTCACTTACATAAATGAACTATAGTGTCTTGCAACCACTAATACAGAAAACAATCAAAAATTATATCTGGTGTCTGAATAATTTTTGGTTTGGCTTTATGCATGTAAATGCACATATTATGCTTGCTATTATTTCCTAATGTTTTTCCATTTCCTTAATCGCTTTGTAATTGTAGTAATTCGATATTTACATTAAGTTATGTGTTTTTTCGAAATTAAAAAAAGAAAACTGCATAAGCTTAGCGTACCAAAAGAAAGTCATTTCACTCAAAAAGGGGCTTCAGGACACTCTTTGTTGTTGTTTTTTTCTTATTTATTTACACAATTGCCCATTGACTGTTGTATAAAGATGTTGAATCTTCCAAGTGTGATATTGCTTCATCAATGCCCTCGTCTAACTCTTGGTGTAGTGAAGGGAAATGATGTTGTGTATCTCTTTGTGTTTTTGTTTACATGTATATTTGTTTGTTTTTAAGTATGGAAGATTTCTACCCCAGTAAAAACCATGGCCCTGACTCAGGTATTGGCAGTGACAATGGCGACAAAAGACTTTCGACTACAGAGGTAAACGCACCTATACACACGTTACTCATACACACGCTCAAACAAGCTGTTTTTTTTTTTTTTTTCCAAGTAAAAAAAAAATGTTTTGACAATTCTACCAGGCAACCAAACAAGACATTAGGGTGGGGTAGGGTGGGGTGGCCTAGGCTCATAAATAGGTAGGTCGGTCACACTTGTTGAGCCTGGCCATGGATGTTAAAGGAAGAATGATCTTACAGGATGATTGATGAGTTCTATTATGTGTCAGTAACACAAGTAGCAGTTGATAAGTAAATCTCTTTGCCAGAGGGTGTCTTTTACAAAAAAATGTGATTTTTTTTTTCTTGCCTTTTATCCCGTCTTTTCTTTCTCTCATGCTCTGTGTCTCTTGTTGCACAGCCATCTGATGATGACACCATGAGTCTGCATTCTCAAGTATCTGAGACAGCGCGTGCTGACGCACACATACTTCTCACAAAGCTGGACTCAAACAAAGGTGTGCTTTCAGCGTTAGTAATATCAGTTGTTTTATTAGTCATATAAATACTGACTAATAGGTAATACTTTACGATAAGGTTGCATTGGTTAATATTAATGTTTTAGCTAACATGAACAAACAATGAGCAATACATGTATTACACATTCAATACAGTCGCACATTGTTAGTTCTTGTTAATTCACAGTGCATTAACTAATGTTAACAAGCACAACTTGTGATTTTAATAACGAGTAAGTAAATTCTGAAATTAATATTAAAGGAGAACTCCGGTGTGATCACACCGGAGTTCTCCTTTAATCAAGATTAATAAATTCTGTAAAAGTGTTGTTCATTCTTAGTGTTTATGTTAACTAATGTTAACTAATGAACCTTATTGTAAAGTGTTACCGACTAATCACTACTCACTGAGGATGTAATAAAAAATGTATCTCTCTGCTTACTTAGGCTAGAACCAAATACATTAGCATTGTCATATCCATTGCCATGATAAAACTTTTCGGAGTGTTGTCTTGATAGAAATGTATTTACCCTTCACTCATTGTTCATGTTCACTAAAATGACTAGTAGCTTTTTTCGAAAACATTATAAAATCTTGAAGACAGCAATTTTTAACTGTAATGTGAGTATTAGATTAATTTTAAAGTGCCCCTATTATGCCATGTTAAAGGTAGTTAATATTGTTGTAATAGTCTCTTAAAACAGGTTTACATGTATGCAAGTTCAAAAAACACTTTAGTTTTCTCAAAAATTAGATTTAATTTTACCCCGTTTCTAAATGATTCGTAAACGACTCGTGTGAAGCAGTTCGAAGAATCAGTCTCTCTAAACCCCTCCTTTCAGTGAGCCCTCACCGCTGTGATTGGTCAGATGGTGCAGTCCTTTTGGATTGGTCTACCGCTACAGCGCAAAACGAAACGCCCATTGGCATAACTGAATGACAGCTGTGGAGACCTGTTAATGCATAGAAAAGATAGCCTCGATTTTACCCTATCAATTCGAGCCGGAGTCTGACGATGAAACGGTTGAAGTGGCACATCGACAAGAAACTGTTTTGCAAGCACGACTGGAGCAGGACGTTTCTCAGTGGGTGTCATATTATAACTGTGGAAAGTGCTTGCAATTTGCTTTTGTAAGCGAACCGGGCACACCTCTACGTTGTGAACTTCAACACTGTAACGTACAACCCATAACACTGCGTTAAGCCATCGTTTATCATTATCATTACTTAAACTAATAAGGCAGACAGACAGTCAAGCTGCATCAATCACAATTTTTAGACTACATTGCACTCACAGCTGAACAACAGAACTACAGAAACGCAAGTTAGCCGCTTACCAAGACATGTGCGGGGTTGTTACACACCATAACGTACACAAAGACGTATTTTGAACGATCGCTAGAAAATACAATCATCAATTATTAATCATACTTACAGGTAGAAGTTCAGAGGAGCAAGCCGGTCCAAATAAACTGGGCACTGATCCATTTTTTAAAACCAAGCGTTTGGTGAATCTCGCGTTGTAACGTTACTCCCCAAGATTGGAAAAACAGTCATCAGTAAAATGACGCGAACACAACACATAATGGGCATTGGACTGCTGAGGTGTTGAAAAAATTAATGTTAACCACTCATTCTTGGTAGTTTCATCTTTCGGAAGGGCATATAAAACAAATTCACTCTCACAGCGCAGGGCGTCTTCTTGACATGATGTAACGTTAATCCACGTGAAAATGGTAGGCCTACTGTTTGTGGGCGGGCAAGTTGTTCGCGAAATTGAACGTGGGCGGACATTACGCAAATGTGTAGCTCGTGACGTGTGGCCGTTACAGAAAAAAGATTCGAATTGCTGACGACTCGTTTAGGCGAATGTGAGCCGACTCTTTTTTTTGTTAGACAAAAACTTCATTTATAGTGCACTGTCGGCGTCACAACTTTGCAGATAGTTTATGTTCACATACAGCTACATGACACACTACATGAAATATCATATTTGAAAAGGCATAATAGGGGCACTTTAAGATCAGTGCCTAAACAATGAGTGAATTTAGACGAACTAATGCACTTTGTTTAATATAATCTACACACCAAATCCTAAATTAGTTAAAGGTGCTATAGAATGGAAAACTGTATTTACTTTGGCATAGTTGAATAACATACCGTAAATGGACATACCGTGAGTCTTAAACACCATTGTTTCCTCCTTCTTATATAAATCTGGTGTTTGCAAAAGACCACTGAAAAAGAGGCCAATTCCAACATAACACCGACTATGACATAATAGTCTCGGGATCATTAATAGTCACGCCCCAACATTTGCATAGCCGAATCATCAGAAGTTTTGCGGGAAGGCTATTGTGAAAAAAACAATGCATGGCAGATCAATAGCGAAAATGGCAGATCACGGGAATAAATGTTATGTTCCAGGTTGTGCAGGAGATGTTAAGTGCAGGGATGGGTTGGTGTCTGTACTCAGAAAGGCAAGGAAAAACAAATAAGGCAATCTAATAAAATAAGGCGAGCCACTGAAGGGACACAGTTAGCTTTTTGCTAGCGGTAGCCTGTCACATTGCAGTACATAAAATTTCACTTACCACATAAACAAAGTAAGGAGAGATGACTGCGTGGACAGTGGCGAATGATTTGTAGATCCTGATTACCGCTGACAAGCATCTAAACTTGTCAAATGTGCTAAGTACTGCCGCTGTAGTATGATGTTACACAGAGCACGTGTGATCACAAATCTCAAAAGTGAAAGTAAAAAGTTTTCATCCATTCAAAATGGCAGTTTCAATGACCCGCTTATTAATAGCGACTCGAGCTCCGTAACTAAATGAGCCGCTCTGTGAAACAGCCAATCAAAGCAGAGCTCATAATTATTATTCATGAAACCAAATAAGGTAATAACAGACCATTTCATTCTAGGGACAAATCCTAGGGTTGTAAATGGAGTTGTAAAACCGTTTCTAGGGATTTTTTGCCCTTACCTAAGCCAAATACCTTCTATGTAGATATCAGATAACAATTTAAAATATTGTATCAATGCATTCTGTGGCACCTTTAATACTTATTTTCAAAAATTTCATTTTTTTTTTTCTTTTTTTTTTTTCTGGGTACAGACATTACAAATCACATACAGTGCCTATAGAAAATCATCATACCATTTTGAAATAGTTACTTTTTGTGTCATACAGCCTGAAATCAAACCCTATTCCAAATTTTCTATAGGCACTGTATTTATCACATTTTAGGTTTATGTTGTTGAAATTGGGATTTTATGTGTACTTTTCAGGTGATAAACAACTGAATTAAAAAACAGATTTTTATCTGTACAAAGCCTTAGTGATCTATGAACTTCTATCCACAGTAATCAGACACCCATTACACCTGCAGTGTGGAGACAACTTTCTGTTCTCTCTGTCATTATATAGTGTTATAGAAGACAGTAATTGGCAGTTATTAAGTGAACACTACAAGATAATCAGGAAATCCAAACCCGCAAAGCCGGCGTTTTTTTTAGAGATGTCATATGTTTTTCTCTAATTATGTTGCATAGTTGTGACTGAAGATTGACACCAACACCGATTTCAGTTGAAACATACTTACATGCAAATCACCCGCCTTCTAATCTCACAAAAATAACAAATAGGACTTCTTTGTGTTCGTGAGAAGTATAGCATGTCATCGCGACTGTGTCTAGTTTGTCATTACATCTTTTTACAAAAAGAAAGTGCCTCACCTTAGTTTTCTCATCTCAATTATGTGCAGATCAGGACCCATATGACTTTATTGACCCCAATCCAGATGAAGAGGCCACTCTGTCTGAGGGAGATCTACAGCACAATGTACCCTATGTGTCATGTATAAAGGTATTGTATGCATACACATTCACACAAGCACGTATGTACATATTTTGTTTGTCATACAAAGACATTACACAACTGAGGACATCCAAACATAAACATTCACTAAACCACACACTGAAAAGAGCTTCCCCTCTCTCATCCTCAGGAACTGGAGCGGGTTCTGAAAACGCACCAAAGCAAAGATAAAGAGAACTGGAAAGAGGAATCTGGGTAAGTCAGTCTGGTGTTTTGTGGCCGATATTATGCAGCTAAGATTCCCGTGCATGAAATCAGTAGTTGTAGATCTGTCAATTTCCTGCATGGACATCAGCTTCCATCCATTATCATGAATTGTACCGGATATACTTCCTGCCTATGAAAACAAATCTCATTCAAAAACATCCCTCCCCAGGAATTTCTCTTCTTAGAACTCAAGTGTATGTTTTTAAGGTCAATTACCCAATCAGTTCATTTCCTGATGTAAAGGTGCCATGAATTTCAACCCTCAGAGTCTACAGCTGATGTTCCAACCAACAAACCTAGCCCTACACTGCCGTTCAAAATTTTTTTTTTAAAGAAGTCTCTTATGCTCATCAAAAATATTTATTTGATCGAAAATACATGAAATATTGGATTGAATGCAGTTTAAATACGGCTTCAAACGATCCCAAATGTGGTTGTAAACGATTCCAGCCAAGGAAGAAGGGTCTTATCTAGACCCCGAAACAATTTTTTTTTTTTTTTTAATCACAATTCATATACTTTTTAACCTCAAACGCTCGTCTTGTCTTGCTCTGCCTGAGCTGTTTTTTCCGGTTCAAGAGAAGTTAGGGTATGTCGAAAAACTCCCATCTTATTTTCTCCTTCAACTTCAAAAATAATTTCAAAATCATCCTACATTGCTGCAGAAGTACCGACCCATTGTTTGCTTAGTGAACATGCAAAGAAAATTAAACACCCTTAACAAAAAATGTAAAACAGCAATGTAGGACGATTTTGAAAAAAATAAATAAATAAATGATAGTTTCGCTAGATAAGAGCCTTCTTTCTCGGCTGGGATCGTTTACAACCACATTTGGGATCGTTTGAAGCTGCATTCAAATTGCATTTTGGAAGTTCAAATTCAGGGCACCATAGAAGTCCACTATATGGAGAAAAATCCTGAAATGTTTTCCTCAAAAAACATTATTTTTTTTACAACTGAAGAAAGAAAGAAATGAACATCTTGGATGACAAAGGGGGTGAATAAATTATCTGGAAATTTTTGTTCTGGAAATGAACTTCACCTTTAATAATTTTTTTGGAAATTGTGATACTTTTTTGAGGATTCTTTGATAAATAAAAAGTTAAAGGGAACAGCATTTATTCAAAATAAAAAATCTTTTCTAACAATATAAGTCTTTACTATCACTTTTCATGATAGTCATTTAACACATCACAATTTAACACATCTTTGCTGAATAGAAGTAATAATTTCTTTCAAAGAAAGAAAGAAAGAAAGAAAGAAAGAAAAAAGGTACTGACCCCAAACTTTGAACGGTAGTGTATATTGTTACAACAGATCTCTATTTTAAATAAATGCTGCTTATTTGAATGTTTTATTCATCAAAGAAACCTGAAAAAAATATCTAAGGTTCCAAAGCATTGATAATAAATTAGCATATTAGAATAATTTCTGAAGGATCAGGAGTAATGATGCTGAAAATTCAGCTTTGCATCATAGGAATAAATTCAATTTTAAAAACAAATGTGTGTAAGAAGTAGCAGCTGCAATGTAGTGCTCTAAAACATTTGGGAGGCATTTACACAGAATGCATATGTGTTGAAAAAACATGAGACGCTGGACAGTGAAATGAACAACAAAGCCTGAGGTGTAGAGATGCAATTTTTAAAAGTTACCCTTCAAATTTGAGCACTGTGATTTTAGAATGACATGTCAAATGATGCAAAACATGTCCCTTTAGCACATAAAAACAGTGGGAAAGTAGTGCAGTGGAATGCAGAAATGCGTTATTTGTGAATGGCTCCTTAGACAAACAAAAGCCTAAATGTCATTGGTGTGTTATGTCACAGAAAGATAAGGAGCGCAAAAGTGATAAACATGCATGTTTTGTCAAAGCAAGTGACTCATTTTTTCCTGTATTTTATTTATTTTATTTTTTTTCTAGATTACTTAGAAATGGTGTGGCACATTTTTTCTGGGTTGCATCACTATGTCTTTCATAGTCAACAAACCACGACTGTGATTATGTAATACACTATGAGATTGAATTCTATTGTAAATATGGTTTTTGGGCTGTCAAAATGTCAGTATTCAGTATGTCATTTAAAGTTATTTAAATGACGTACTGACGTACATTTAATGTCATTTAAAGTTCCTTTTTCATTTAAATAAGATATACATTGCAATCAGTCTGAATTCTAAAACATAAGTACAAGAGGGCCCTAAGGATAAGAGGGTACACCTGGCTGCTTGTGTAATGAGTGTTTACAATTTATGATATCTGATTGCTTCACTACTCAATTAGCTGTTTATCCCTATGTACTTTGACTGTTATTTCCACTATTTTATGTGCTTTCTTTGCAATCAATGAGAGTTTCCTGTAAAAGTACTGATAAATTATGGGAATGTGATAATTCTGAATAGGGGCACTGGAACTGAGGTGACTGAACTTATGTACTTGTGTTGGCTCATAAACATACATTCCTGGTATAGACCGTAATTTCTTAAACAATGTCTGTATAGAGTGCGTTCTAGGTGAAGCATAAAGTGACGGTACTCTATGGTCAAGGGTTCACTATCTATCTATCTATCTATCTATCTATCTATCTATCTATCTATCTATCTATCTGTCTGTCTGTCTGTCTGTCTGTCTGTCTGTCTGTCTGTCTGTCTCTATATATACAGTTGAAGTTAAAAGTTTAAATACACCTTGCAGAATCTGCAAAATGTTAATTATTTTACCAAAATAAGAGGGATCATACAAAATGCATGTTATTTTTTATTTAGTACTGACCTGAATATGATATTTCACATAAAAGACGTTTACATACAGTCCACAAGAGAAAATAATAGTTGTATTTATAAAAATGACGCCGTTCAAAAGTTTACATACACTTGATTCTTAATACTGTTGTAATCTAAATGATCCACATTTTTCTTTTTTTTTCTTTTTTTGTTTTGATGATAGTTGTTTTTGAGTCCCTTGTTTGTCATTTACAGGTAAAACTACTTGCTGTTCTTCAAAAAAATCCTTCGGCTCCCACAAATTCTTACTGTATGATTTTGAGATTCATATTTTTATACTGAGGACAACTGAGGGACTCATATGCAACTACTGCAGATGGTTCAAATGCTCACTGATGCTCCAGAAAGAAAAATGATGCATTAAGAGCCAGAGGTGTAGTATATATATATATATATATAAAGTATATATGTAAATATCTTTTTTTTTTTCATTTAGTACTGCCCTTCAGAAGCTACCGATAAATACATGTTTCCCAGATTACAAAATTAGTTAAATTTACCCTGATCTTCTAACTCAAAAAGTTTTCACCGCCCCCCACCCATTCTGTAACCTTCTGTAATAGACCCCTTAGACCCCTTTTGAACAGGGTAATTTTTATAAATTCAACAATTATTTTCTATTGTGGGCTATATGTAAACGTATTTTATGCGATCTTATTCAGGTCAGTACTAAATAAAAAATTACATGCATTTTGTATAATCCCTCTTATTTTGATAAAATAATTAACATTTTGCAGATTCTGCAAGGTGTATTTAAACTTTTGACCTCAACTGTACATAGTTTTAAACATGATATGATTTCAATTAAGTTATTACCTTTCATAAGACATGTCCATGCATTTGTCAACAGACAGAAATAACTTAATAAAAGTGCAAAATCACTATAGATGGAACTTTAAATATGAGTGTCTTCTAGCAGGAGAGAAAATGTAGATTGCTAATTAATAAGAACTACATTTTCATTTATGAACCTGAAATGGGCATGCATTTATATTTATTTAATGCCAGCTAGTATACTTTTATGCATTTCTAATTGTATCAATTGTTAGAGCAGTATAAATGCTATCTTCATCTTTGCACATTAACAGCTGTTTTTTTTTTTATGTGGGCATTAAAGGGTGTAGCAATGATGTTGTGCCACCTGTGTTACAAGCCTGGGTTGTTTTTATCTGAGTGTTCCAAAGAACTTAACAAAAGAAGGAAGTGATGCAATTTCATTAACCAAAAAAAAATTCCCTTGCATTCTGGTGAACTGAGTTCAGAACCACTGAAAAATGAAACCAAAGTCTTTTGACATACCACACCCAATGCCCATCCACCCATCTAGTCTAGATTAGATCTCATTTAGATCCAGACTAGTGATGTTACTTGAAGAGTCGAGGAATGGAAGTTTAGTTATGTATTTATTTATTCATTTATTTATGACAGTGTCTAATGTGTTGCATTAAATGCATTTCTTAGTTATTTATTCATTTGATCAAAGGCAAGCAGTAATCATATATACACTTTGGTTTGTATAACTGTCAAAATAAGGAAGGGAAAAGTTCACAAAGACACAATGATATGCTTTGCACAACAATACACACAGATAAATAGAGTTTGTGACTCATGGCGGCTGCGTCTGTAGGCATGTCATGACGCCACTGTCAGCTCACACTCCTCTCTTGTTTTGGCATCAGTTCACTGGCTGTTCCAGTGCCAACAGAGTGTTTTAACTCTGGATAATCGTTGTGATATTTTACTACAAATGAACACTAATGACCTCTCAAGCCATAAGTCAATCTTTACATGTTTGATTTATTTTACCTTAGGGTTCATTACCATGTTAACCGAAAGTTTCCTTGCATTGAATTAAGCACCAAACGGAAAACACAGTTCTTATCCTTTTTTTGTGTCCAGTGCTTAATGGCTTCCTCCACCCTTGTGTTGTATTCAATTGTAGATATATGTAAACACCATTGCGTGTAATACACCGTCGCTATTCCAGATTGTAGGATGAGCCAGCAGATGTAATTTACATCCAATTATATATGCAATAATAATAATGAAAAGATCCAAGATTCTTACTATAATGGGTGGAGCCCATTTTACAGTGAATTTGGTGAGTCATTAAATGTTAAAAAAAAAAATCACACAAAGTTTCTTCGCGGATTGAAGGTTCGCAGGAGTGTTACATCGTAGTCGTCTCGTGCCTTTTAAGGTTGCCGAATCATAATTCTTCCAGAGAATTCACAGATTCCGTAGTATCCAAACGTGCAAAAGAAAATACTTGAGTCATCAGGTAAATTCCGAGTTAGCTTCCAATTAGTCGGCGTTCCAAAAGTATATCTGTATAAATGGGTGTACGTGTACGTTAGGTTACTAGACGAGAGGAATTCCTTGTATGGGAAAAGAAAGGGGTGGAGTCAAACAGTGTTTTTTTATTCCCAGGATTCCCAGATTCCCAGTCAGTAGCTTTTAATTTTTTTTTTTTAATAACATTAATTCCTCAAATCTTTGTTCTTATTAGTTTACAATTACTTTTTATACAATTCTAAAGTTCTGAAAGCAATTACATCACTGGACAATATTTTTTTTAAGAGAGCAATTACCACTGGAAATTATGTTCAAAGCAGTCCTCATGGAGGGCAGTGGGGCTCTGTTATGTCTGTTTTGGAGTTCTAGTTTCTGGCATAAGAATCATATTTATTGTCAGCAGTTACAGTGAGGGAAAAATTATTTGAGCCTCTGCTGATTTTGTACATTTGCCTCTGATAAAGAAATAATCAGTCTATAATTTTAATTGTAGGTTTATTTGAACAGTGAGAGACAGACTAACAACAAAAAAAGAAAAACGCATTTAAAAAAAGTTGTAAATTGATTTGCATTTTAATTAGTGAAATAAGTCAGGAATAATTGACGACGGGCTGTAGAATTCTTAGAAAATAATGCATTATTTTCATTGAATTCTACAGACCGAAGTCAATTATTCCGCTTATACTACAGGTACCACACCTCAAGACATCGATCAGGTGATATATTTCAAGACATTCGTCCCGTTTTTATCCTTAAAATGCTACTGTGAGTAGGATTAATTTCTTACGCAGCTCATCCAACAGCTTCGTTGCTAGTTCCAAAACGTCATTTTAGACCTAGTAACGACGCTTGAGCCGTTAATAGCAAACTAATGCCGTTAATAATGAAGTTTAGACAGACCGACAGACAAGCAGACAGACAGAAAGAGAGAGGGAGAGAGAGATTAAGTGCATGAATTACCTCTCAAGTCTGTGTGTCTCTCAAAGGTGACTGGCAGCATCGTCTCTACTAGCGTGAATGCTAACGCGAGTGCTAACTGTATGTGTGTGTGTCTGTGAGGGAGAGAAAGCGAGAGAAATAGAGTTTGTGCTTTCTGTACATAATGAAACGTAATATTGTGGAAGAAACATGGAAATAATCTGTCGTTTTTATCCTGTTGTTTACTCTATTTATTAGTTTGGCCAGTGTCATTGTGGGTTTTGATTATTTTGCTGTTTTGGGCTGTAAGGAAAATAGTTTAAGAAATAACTGAAATCGTGTGGCGAAGTGATATAGACATGTACTGCGGTCAAAAGCTGCCTGGATCTACGTTCGCCGTGCGTTTCCCTGAGAATAATGCACACCATTCGAACGTTCGTCAGCAAATCAGATTTAAGCATTCAATGGCCCTGTAGTAAACGTATTTACGTTAAACATTAGTACTTTGTGGCAAAAACCCTTGTTGGCAATCCTAGAGGTCAGACGTTTCTTGTAGTTGGCCACCAGGTTTGCACACATCTCGGGAACGGATTTTGTCCCACTTCTCTTTGCAGATCCTCTCCAAGTCATTAAGGTTTCGAGGCTGACATTTGGCAACTCGAACCTTTAGCTCCCTTTACAGGCTAGGCCACTCCAGGACCTTAAAGGAACACTCCACTTTTTTGGAAATAGGCTCATTCTCCAACTCCCCCCGAGTTAATAAGTTGATTTTTACCGTTTCGAAATCCATTCAGCCGTTCTCCTGTTCTGGCGATATCACTTTTAGCATAGCTTAGCATAGATCATTGAATCCTATTAGACCAATAGCATCGCGTTCAAAAATGACCAACGAGTTTCCATATTTTTTGTATTTAAAACTTGACTCTTCTGTAGTTATATTGTGTACTAAGACCGGTGGAAATGCAAAGCTGCGAGTTTCTAGACAGTACATAGCCCCATTCCACTGTCCTGTCCCCTTAGCAGAACAACACCCCCAAAGCGTAATGTTTCCACCTCCATGTTTGATGAGGACAAAGGGAGTAATATGAGGACATTTTGGCCAGTCCTCACTTTCTAAAACCCCTGCCTAAATTCAATTCTAATTTGAATCATTTATACTTAAATACAGTTTAAGTTCCGATGTAACAAAAGAGATAAATTCTTTATCATTGAGGAGTGAGGCATTTAATCTGCAGATTTTGGAAGTTTTCTTATGTTCTATGTCCCAAAAAAGTTCCATAAGTGAATGGTCCGACACAGTCATGGGTAATATCTTCATATTAGTTATTCTATGAAGCTCATCCTTAGGAGTGAAAAAATAATCTATCCTGGAATAAGACGTATGTCTATGGGAGTAGAAAGTGAAATCTTTACAATTTGGAAATTTACTTCTCCATACATCTACGAGTCCAAATTCGGAAGATTGGTATTTTAACATCTTACTCATTCGGGAGCATGGGGTATTAGAGACAGGCTGTCTAAGTGTTGTGACATTATACAATTAAAGTCTCCCCCCATTGATAATATTCCAAAGCTATGCTGTGTGATCACATTGAAAACTTTTTTAATAAAAGAAGGTCTGTCCTCATAAGGTGCATAAACATTCATAAGTGATATATCAATGCCATCTATACATCCATTTATCAGAATAAATCTTCCCTCTGTATCTTAATGGATCTTTGCTAAAGTAAAATTTACCTGTCTATGTATCAGGATAGACACTCCTTTCTTTCTCCCTGACGGATGAGAGGAGAAATACACTTTGTCTGCCCATGACCTCTTTAATTTCTCATGTTCTGCGTCAGACAGGTGGGTTTCTTGTAAGAAAGCTATCTGACAGTTAGTTTGTTTCAACTGACGCAGAATCATTTTTCTTTTCAAGGGGCTATGAAGGCCCCTAACGTTATAACTTACAACCTTTAAAGATGCCATTATTAGCTATGTATAACTGAAAAATCGGGCATCATCCCAGTCCAGCAGATCAGCGTGTCAAGCATTAGATTGAGTCTCAGAGAAAATATTCCTCTTCACATAATCCATTGCCTCAGACGCATTCCGGTGTTGTGCCGAATTCTGACCCCCGCCAGATTACTACCCCCCTAGTATTGGTAGGTTTAGGGTTAGGTGTGGGGGAGGGGTTAGGATTATGGGTGGGGTTAGGATTAGGCAATCAGGTAGCGATTTCAACGAGAGGGGGTAATAATTTGGCAGGTGTCGAAAATGGGCACAACACCGGAACTCCTTTTCTTCTCTGTCATGTGAAATTCGGAGTCTGGCTGGGAAAAGTAGTCCATATCGCACGCCTTGTCATCCCCGGAGAGCTCTCCTGACATCACTGAAGGACGCTCTTGCCCTTGCAACACTGGCTGTGTAGTCAGGGAAGATGGCAATTCGACTACCGTTGTGGATGAGCGGTGCACGTTCTCTGGCTTTTCGTAAAATCTCCATACAGTCTCCATCATAATGTAACTTTGCGATTATGGTGCACGGTTTATCTCCTGGCTTCCTTGGACCAAGGCTGCGATGTGAACGATCAATTTTAACTTCTCTGTTCATTTGAAGCATCTCTTTCAGGAGTTTGGAAACCGCTGTGGGCGTACTCGATCCAGGTTGCTCAGGGTTTCCAGTGATACTAATATTCCCTCTCCGCATCCGCCCTTCCATATCTTCACACTTTTCTTTCAAGTCGTCGACTTGGCTTGTGAGTTTAGTTACAGTAGCCTGGAGAGTAACCATTTCATCTGACCAAGTTGAGAGTCCCCCCTTGACATCCTTAATGTTCTCTTTCATCAATTTCAGTCCTCATCGCCTGTAGTTCACTTTTAATTGCTTCAAAATCCTCGGCTAGCGCGTTCTTTAACTCTTTCTTTATTACTGATGATATATCCATCTTCAAAGAGGAAAGAATATACGCTTTAATCAATTATAAGTCCATGGTCATATCTTCGGGCCGTACTGTAGAAGTAGCAGATCGGCTAGCGCCACTTTGTCCAGAGGCTTCAGGCCTTGCACCGGTAGAGCCGGAGTACTTGTATTTACGGAGATTTGCTGCCATCCATGTTGTTTTATGTTTACTTGCGGCAAAGGTCCTGTTAGTTTTCGGACTTTAATTGCTGTTGAAGAATTAAATTATTCTGGGTTCTGCAGGAGTGCTGTAAAACACGTATTACTCCATCATACTCAGCAGCGCCCCCCCAATATCTCCATTTTGAATAGATTACAAAGAACACAAGACTGTGCTCAAAATTTTACTCAGGATTGTTTTTCAAACACTGACTGGAATTAGGAAGCTTGAGGAGGGTTCAGCTACGTCTGTGTTTAACGTTACCTGGACTCAAAAGCCTCATGAAAAGAAAACCTTGCGTTCGTAAATGAAAAAGATATTATTTTCAAATGATGTTTTAAAGATTAAAATGCTTAATAGTTTGTGTTAAGAGCCTGCAGTTAGATCGTAAGCCTCTTTCAGACATGTTAAGTCATACAAAAAACAGTGGGTAGAAAGTTTATTTTTATGCAAAGCGATCAAAAGATAACATTTATTTATTAGTTTGCCGTGTAGTGTTTGGGATCAACCCCTTTTAAAATCGCAAAATGATATTCGTAACATTTTTTTTTTTCTGTTTTGCTTTAGACAAGGAAAATGTCATGTTTATCGTAATTTCATAATAAAGGTCGTAAAGACGTAGCTGCAGGCTCTTAACACAAACCATTAAGCATTTTAATCTGTATAACATCATTTAAAAAACTCTGTGTAAGCGTTTAAAGGAAGATAAACATGCTCATATTAGAAATTAGCAGTCTTACCACAGTCATTTTCTTAAATAAATGCAATATTGTTACCTGAAAGTTAGGTCATATGTCCTGTCAAACAATCCACGTTTCCTGGAGCTCTTTGTCCTGTGGAAAAATGTGAAATGACCTATTATTTTATGATTATACGATCTACATCCCGATACGCAACAATACGCCACAGTGGACGCTGCTGGACTGCTGTCCCTCACAGCCTCGTTTTCGGTTCAAAATGGCGGCGGGCTGAATAAGGCGTATTTTCCCAGCTGCCTTGAGATCATTGACAAGATCCTCCAGTTCTGGGCTGATTCCTCACCGTTCTTATGATCATTTAAACTCCACGAGGTGAGATCTTGCATGAAGCCCCGGACGGAAGGAGATTGACAGTTATTTTGTGTTTCTTCCATTTGCGAATAATCACAACAACTGTTGTCACCTTCTCACCAAGATGCTTGGCGATGGACTTGAAGTCCACTCCAGCCTTCTGTAGGTCTACAATCTTGTCCCTGACATCGGTGGACAGCTCTTTGGTCTTGGTCATGGTTGAGAGTTTGGAATCTGATTGATTCTGTGGACAGGTGTCTTTTATACAGATAACAAACTAAGATTAGGAGCACTCCCTTTGCTCCTAATCTCAGCTTGTTACCTGGTGATTGAAAGGGGATCAAATACTTACTGTACTCATTAAACGCAAATCAATTTGTATCTTTTTTATTCTGTCTCTCACTGTTCAAATAAACCTACCATTAAAATTACCGGCTTATCATTTGTTTGTCAGATTGGCAAATGTACAAAATCAACAGGGGATCAAATATTTTTTTTCCCTCACTGTATAAGTGCTCTTAATACACTATATATTACTATAGGAAAACTATGTTCTACAAATTATGTTTCTTCTTAAAAAATATGCATTTTGGCTTTTTTGCCTTTATTGTGATAGGACAGTGTAGAGGAGACAGGAAGCGACGTGGGAAAGAGAGAAGGTGGCGGGAATTGGAAAAAGGTCCACTTAGGTCGAACTTAGGACGCGCAACGGTGCGTTATGTTGCCGTGCTACAAACAAAGCTTTCAGCACCGACATCAAGTTTTATTCAAGTTTAGGCACTTTTAGTTTATTCTATAAAAACACTGTTAAGGCTGGAATACAAGTCACTCTGAACGTAGTCTCGCGTAGCCAGACCTTCAGACTGACGGCTGAAGGTCTGGAATTCATGGCAGCGTTCATTGGCCATGGCCCGCCCATAAGACCGTTTGATCGACATTTCAAACAACCAATCACAGTTCGTTTTGTTCAGCGTCACGATTCGGTGCGTGGAAATGCCCCCACAACAACAGACTGGCGTGCAACAAGTCAGTCATTGAAATAACCAGCATTGAAAGTTAAAGAAGAAGAGCGAGCACAAGCAGTAAGTCAGTAATTTGTTCGCAAACGTGTATAACAACAATGGCGTCTGCATAAGCACCTTTTA
This sequence comes from Garra rufa, assembly GCF_049309525.1. Lineage (NCBI taxonomy): Eukaryota > Metazoa > Chordata > Actinopteri > Cypriniformes > Cyprinidae > Garra > Garra rufa. The sequence continues at coordinate 28,205,530 of NC_133365.1, forward strand.
GCAAAACGCCGAGTAAATTAGTCTGTGCTTTGTTTCCCGGCGGACCGAAAATAAACGCAACACTCGCGTCTCCCGGAAATCCGGTCAAATTCAACTAATCAGATCACGACTTCGACATTCCTGAAGTGTTTCCAGTTAAGTGTACCATATGCATCAGACGTTTAGCCAAGGTTCCGTGAGCGTGATGTCTGAGGCTGAGACTACTCTGAACGCAACAAGCAAATGCAGAAATGTGTCTTGTTGCTAGAAGATGTGTGATAAATGGAAACTGTGTCTTCTAAAGAAAATATGGGAAGAAGTTATATAATGTATTCCAGCCTATAGTCTACCTTCTAGATAAAATACCTTAAAATTTGCGCAGTTAATTGAAATGAGATGTGCTTTTGATGTGTCCCACTGGCTGTGAGGTTATAGTGGTGTACAGACGGCTGGGTGAAAATATATTCCAGTAATGATGACCGAACATGCTCTGCTGCCAAAGCCATTATAAAATAACTAGTGGTGGGCCGTTTTTGGCGTTAACGTGCTGCGTTAACGTGAGACTCTTATCGGGCGATAAAAAAATATCGCCGTTAATCTATTCTCAAAGTTGGGTTGGGAGCTGGGTCTAAACTATGCAATATATGATGACTTTCACCTTGATATTTTAGCGCGGATGACGTATACCTAGTCAAATTGCACTGTAAGGGGCGAGAACGAGTCTTCAACTTCTGGGAAATTACCACATCAAATGAGACGTGCAAACATGGATGCAGCTATGAAGCCGCTTCAGGGCAGGTGCGTTGCTAGACCCTTTTTACTGGGGCACGTGCCCGAGTGAAAATCTGCTGTGCCCCAGTAAAATCTCAAGTTTGAGTTATAATTTACTTTGATAATCCCAAAATAAAGACATTAAACTATATGCAGCAACTGAATTGACGCTTCTAAAAGCAACGCAGTTTAATGGAAGACTATGCACGCAGAAATCCATGCCCGTGCGTGTCTGTGTATTTAACGGCAACACGCACGTCGTGCAGCCTTTTGCGCAGAAGTACATGGTTACACAAGTTTGTATAGGTAATTATGTTGTAAGTGCAATTGTCAAGCAGTTTGTGATGCATTTTGGAAACAGGAGATGAGCGCCTGATCTAATGCGCCACCTGGCCCGTTCTCGAAGACTTACTTTTAGTCATTATTTGGGTAGCACACATATTCTGAATGCCTTCAGCAGAATTCAAATTAGCCATTTTAATCTAGATTAATCTAGATTAATTCCAAGATTTAATCTAGATTAATCTAGATTAAAAAATTGAATCTATGCCCACCCCTAAAAATAACACATGAAAAAGAGAGAAATCCTTCATTCTAATTACCACAGTTGGCTATTCTAGTAATTGCAGTAAAAATAAATCTTGTTATACCGGGAGTAGAGTGATTTCCGGTTTTTGCAGCAGTTTTGGGAGGGTCCTTTTGTTACAAAAAATCACATACAATACTAAATGGTTAACTGGCTTGCACAAAGCCCAGATGTGAACCCAGTCAAACACCTTTGTATTGAATCAAATGTTCAAGATTATTGCACCATCTAATGACTCACAAAACTTACTGTAAGTGTTTGTCCTCTACCAGTGTTTGCAGCTCTTGTAAAATGCACTTGTGTTCATAGGCTTCATTAAGGTCCATCACTCCCTGCCTGTATCATGCTAACATATGTGCCACTACAAGACTGCTAGCCATGAGTAAATCTGATAATGGTCATTCATAGTAACATTCCTTCTGTTATGATATTTCTAAACGATCCGTTTTTGAATGGATTCCTTTAACTTCACTTGGACTGAAATGTTATATGTGGTTAAGAACAAGCAACAACATCCTTATGTCTCTTTATTTTTGTCTCCCTCTCTTGTCTACCTAAGCTCTGAGAAAGAGCAGTTAGCTGAAGAAGATGAGGATGACTTAAAGGAAGTGTTGGATCTGAGGAAGATTGCAGTACAGCTGCTACAGCAAGAGCAACAGAACAGGTGATCTTTCATGCTAAGTCACATATGGTCATGCAACCTTCAGAGCCCATCAAACACATACACAGTTTTTCCATCAGACTCACTGTCTTCTAGGTAATATTAGTGCTGTCAATCGATTAAACAAAATGTTATTGATAAAATGTATAGCAAATAACTGTAATTAATGAGCACATAAATGTACATGGTGCTAAATTTCCTTGCCACAAGTCTTTAAATTGACAACATGTAATACAAATTGGTTTATGTAATGGGACCGTTCTAGGGTTATTGGATATTCAGGTCGCTCTACATTGATTACATATTGGAACATTATATATTTAATGTAATAATATATACTAGTTTATAGAATATTTTATGCTTTCAAATTGTAGCACTGATTTTACTTTACATGAAAACTTAAAAGAGAGAAGGTTACAAAAACATTCATGGCGAATGTAAAAAAAAAAAAAATCATTTATTTAAACTCATGTTGTTCCAAACCCATAAGACTTTAATTAATCTTCAAACCACTGAAACCTGTAAGGGCAAGGTAGTATGCAGGGTTTAATAAATACTAAGGTCCCAAAACTGAGCTCGTTAGAGGAGTTTGGGGGCCATGTCCTAATTGTAAATATTTGATTTTCCTGATCTACAGATAAGAATTTTAGGATGTCTCAAGGGCCAAAAACTGCATGACAGTAGCTATAAAACATTTCATTGCACAAGTAGCATAAATTATATGTCAAGCTGATTCATAAGAAGCATAAGAATCATAATAATCAGGTGAAATGTTGCGATGGATGATCAACAAGAGGAACAGGAATGGTTTGAAATAAGAAGTTCATGAGGAATTTAGTGAAAAAACATTCTTTATTTCACCTTGTGCATCATTTTTGATTTAAATGATATATTCATCAAATTTGATTGGTCATCTCAAACATTGACATTGTTGAACGTCATTATAGTTTATTAGGAATTCAGTAATCTTGGTCAGTAATCAGTAATATTGTGCAACATCTTTGCAGAGGTAATATTAGGCAATTATTTTACAGCTATCATTACATACGCAGGCCAGACCTTGGGGTGCTCAGTGATTTGGCCATGCTGTGAGTTTGTGTTCCTCTTTTGAAAGTCTGGGTTTACTAACCTCAAAGATTAACCATAGTCTTATGGGACTGAAATGACATGAGGTTGACTGTATTTTAATTTTAAGCCCATTAGCTGACATTATAATTTGTATTTTTTTAATCATTTTTATTATAAAAATCAATTTAACTATATTAACACAGTAAATTGACAGCCCTATATAATAGAAATATATCTTTTATATACACTACTCCTCTTCTCTGCACTCACTTTTTCCAAGTCTTTCTTTCTCTTTGGCCTTATCCTGATACTTCTGCTGACTCTCATTCTAAGTTTTTTTCATTGTAAATTACATCTATGAAAGATTCACAAATGAAAGCAGTTTTGTCAGTTGTTTTTTTACATTTATTTTAAACGCTCAGTCTGCTGCTTTTGAAATAATGGCATCAGACCTCTCTGCTTACTACTAACAGATGAATTACCATATTCCTCCTCCTCTTTCTCCTTCCATCTCCTTCTCCATCACTTTCTGCATCTCCACTTAATCCTGGGATCTGTTTGGTGCACACATTTGACAGGAGGCGATCCCTAATTTGTAGGGCAGAGAGTCTTATACATCGTAGAAGAGCCGCGGGGAGAGCTCACAGGTAGAAGGAGAGATGTGTGTTTATATGTGTGTGTTTATTGCAAATGGTGGATGTGTGTGAAGAGGGTGTATAGCACACATCCAGTGCATCTGGTCATGTGCGTTTATGTGCATTTTATGTATTAGCAAGTATGTGCATGTCCAGCTTAAAAGATGTCAAGAAGTCAAATGTTGTAATTTCAAGTGTGTTGCAATTTTATATCAGTTTTCAAAAAGGAAATGCTGATAACAGTGTGTTGCATGCATAAATATTTCAAAAGAGTTTCCCACGTATCCTTTTGTCCAAAATTGTATACGTGCAAATGTGCAGGACACCTTTCTTTTGAATTTGTTGGTTCGGTTCACATGTAAAAAAACTATATATGTTTTGTAAAATTGTTTTGAATCCTAAGCCAAGTTGCTTTACAGGTCATTTGGGCACACATCATGGCTTCAGAATGCTCAGAAGTGTCTCTAATCAGCAAAATCACAAATAGTTGCACAGAAATTTAATTTGCTTTTTAAATTCAATCTTTAGCACTGACTGTATGGATAGTTATTGTCCAAGTCATAATGTTTCATAATTAAAAATTCTAAGTGCTTTCTAAAAATCAGTTTTTATCACCTGAATATGGTTTTAGATCAGATTTCATATTTTTCTCAGCAGCTTTACTGTGACAGATACATTTAAGCTCCACAGATTCATATCAAACAAAGACTACATTCAAAGACATAATAGAATTTCCGATCTTTCAGGTTTCTCAGCCACTCAGGGAGCAGCGCCAAGCAGAGAACCCCATCTCAGACTGTTAGAAGGTAATATGACGCACGCACAAACACCTCCATGCACATTCTCATATCTTATGATCCTTTACTTTAATTAATAGTAACCAACTTCATTATGTTATGTAATTCCTAAAAGATAATGTAATTAATAAACATGATTTGAACTAATGCTGGGCACACACTGCATAATTTTAGCCCCAATTTTCGTTCGCCGACAGTTTTGTGGAAATCGCCAAACAATTGCCTGATATCAGAGGCACATGCTCGTTCACGTGTTTGACAGTCGTGATGTGTTATCAAAGACACAATCTGAGAGAAGCGCCAATGTGCCGCTGAGATATTTGGCATGATAAATATCTAGACCCGTTGGCGATTCACAGTCTTGCCATGTGAAATGTGTTTTGACTGGAAGGGACATCGGCAATGACCTTCAGCCAATGACAGAGCTAGATATAAGGCAAGAAAAAGTTCAGGTGGATTAGGAGTCATGATAGACTTGCAACAGAACATCAGCAAGTGGATTGCAATGTTTTCACAGTCTACTGTTTTTGGCAGGAATAAATCCATTCTTGGACTGGAATACCTGTCTCCTGTACATAATCGATCAATCAATCACATTTATTTATACAGCGCTTTTAACAATACGAGTTGTGTCAAAGCAACTTAACAGTATTAAATAGGACAATAGTGTCAATGGTGCAAAAGTTCCATGTTGCCGCAAAGTCAGATTTGCAAAGGACTCATCTGGTTCCCGTAGGGCCATCGGCCGTCTAGGTGAGAAGTTCTTAACTGGTGATCCGTATCCAGGGCTCATCTAGTTGATGTGGTCTCTGCTGACATTCGGGGCTGTAGAGGTCATCTCTAGGTGTTGGTCCACCATCTGGGCTGGGTACGGACTGGATCCGGGAGACTGCAGTGACCATCTGATTTTGCAGCTACAGTGACCTCGGAATAAGAACAAAATAGCCTGATATTAGCGTAGACGCCATTCTTCTTACGATGCAACAAGTACATCCTGTGTTATGGTGTTAGGTAGATTGTTCCAGAGTTTAGGGGCTAAATAAGAAAATTATCTGCCGCCGCAGTTGATTTTGATATTCTAGGAATTATCAAATTGCCAGAGTTTTGAAATCGCAGCGGATGTGAGGGACTATAATGTGACAAGAGCTCGCTCAAGTACTGAGCTGAACCATTTAGAGCTTTATAAGTAATTAGCAGGATTTTCAATTTTTAATAGGGAGCCATTGCAGTGTTGACAGAACCGGGCTAATATGGTTATACTTTCTGGTTCTAGTAAGAACTCTAGCTGCTCCATTTTGGACCAACTGGAGTTTGTTTATTAAGCGTACAGAACAACCACTCAGTAAAGCATTACAATAATCTATCCTTAAGGTCATGAATTAACATTTCTGCATTTGACATCGAGAACATAGTGTCAGGGTTTGACGTGCAGGACTTACGAGACGGGACACGAGATAACAGAAAACGATATTTAATATAAATCTTCAGGTTGACAAGCAGGAACATCCACACACGAAGAAACATCAAAACAATATAAAGACCGACAGGGAACTCAAGACAAAGACAGACTTATAAAGGCAGATAATTAATTAAACACAGGTGATGGGGATGACAGGCTGATGAGGGCAAAACCAACGAAGACAAAATGACAGGGGAAGACAATGGGAGAAACCAAGTGAAATGAACAGACAGGACTGTGACACATAGGTTGTAATTTCGATATGAAGAATTGACAGAGCAGCCATCGAGTATTATACAGTGTTTTAGGTAAACAATGTCTAATACTCGATGGCTGCTCTGTCAATTCATCGTAATCAGTTAGGAACCTAGGTGTGCTATTTAATAGCAATCTTTCGATCATTCTCAATCATGCAGGTAACAACACAGTATTAATAAATGAATTAATAAATATACTGTTGTTTGTTGTTTATTCATGTTTATTCATATGGCATTAATTTTTAATTTAAACTTAATGTAACGCTATATGTACAGTTGAGGTCAAAATTTTACATACACTTTGCGGAATCTGCAAAATATTAATTATTTAGTTATTACAAAACATGTTATTTTTTATATAGTACTGACCTGAATAAGATATTTCATATAAAAGATATTTACATATAGTCCACAAGAGAAAATAATAGTTAAATAAAAAAAAATTACCCTGTTCAACATACAGAGTTTACATACACTTTCTTAATACTGTGTTGTTACCTGATCCACAGGCTGTATTTTTCATTTTTGTTCAGTGATAATTGTTTATGAGTACCTTGTTTGTCGTGAACAGTTAAACTGCCCACTGTTCTTCAGAAAAATCCTTCAGGTCCCACAAATTCTTTGGTTTTTCAGCATTTTTATGTATTTGAACCTTTTCCAGCAATGACTGAATGATTTTGAGATCCATCTTTTCACACTGAGGACAACTGATGGACTCATGTGCAACTTTTACAGGTGGATCTCAAAATTATACAGTCATTGTTGGAAAGAGTTCAAAAATGCTGAAAAACAAGCAAATTTGTGGGACCTGATAGATTTTTCTGAAGAACAGCAGGCAGTTTAACTGGACAAACAAGGGACTCATGAACAACTATCACCAAACAAACAACAACAACAAAAAACACAGCTGTGGATCATTCAGGTAACAACACAGTATTAACTTTTGACCTGGGTCATTTTTATAGATGTAGCTATTATTTTCTCTTGTGGACTATATGTGAACATCTTTAATGTGAAATATCTTATTCAGGTCAATACTCAATAAAAATACATGCATTTTATATGATTTTTCTTATTTTGGTAAAATGAATAATAATTAAATAATTGTATGTAAACTTTTTATCTCAACTGTATGGATAGAAACATCTACCTGAAATAATTAAAACTTTTAAAATAAACATTGATAATAAATAATACAAACAAGGTGTAAGGTGTTAGTCTTATTATAAGGTGTTGTCCTTATGTGTGTTTTTTAATTGTATTTATAATGAATGTTTAAAGTGTTAGGACTGACTATTCAGAGTTCATAAAAAACAGCGAGCATGTGTAGGGTGGAGAATACTCAGAAGTTTAATCTCTGAGATATCGTTGTTTGATTGTGGAAACACCCTTTTTTGATAAAATAAAAGGACTGGGAGGAGATGACAGGGTGGAGGAGGATTATATTTTGACAGTTGAGACAGGTAGAGACAGGTATGTATTTTATACACCTGGAAAAAAAACTTTTTTTGTAGGATTATTGTATATGTCGTCTTCTGTTATCTTGTAACTACAATATTTTCAGATGTAATCCTTGGAATAACTTTTTGTCAAGTTCAAAACTCTGCATTAAGGCCGAGACACATTAAACCGATGTTGATTCGACATGCTCAATTGACCAAGAAGCCTGCAAAAACTGAGCTAACAGATGCTCAATGACAGCCCAGCATTGGCCGACGGCGGGCTGTTGACACGGTGTCTCACGGCCTTTAGGAGATACACACTATGACTAAACCAGTGCACCAGGACATCAGTTGATCAACAAACTTTACACGTCTCATCAGTGCAAAACCATAAATTTGTCAGCAATTCTTTGTTTTCTCAAATACAAAAAAAAATCACTAAATTGCTAATTGCAATGCCAATAAATTAAACAAGATCAGAGAGAGGAAGACAAAATATATAAAATTATATGTTTATTCAAAGTAAAATACAGGTGCTGGTCATATAATTAGAATATCTTCGAAAAGTTTTATTTCACTAATTCCAAGTGAAACTTGTATAATGTATACATTCATTCCACACAGACTGATATATTTCAAGTGTTTATTTCTTTTAATTTTTATTGATTACAACTGACAACTAATGAAAACCCTAATTCAGTATCTCAGAAAATTAGAATATTGTAAAAAGGTTCAGTATTGAAGACACCTGGTGCCACTAATTATATTCTAATTATATGACCAGCACCTGTATGTCTCTTGACCTTGGTCTGCCAGGGCTCATTCATTACTATCTGACTGTATTTGAATCCCTCAAATGATTTGATCATTTTTTTGACGTGTTGAAATTTGTATCTGCGATAGGCCTACCATTGTCTGCAGAAAGCAATCTCACCCTTAGTGTTACAGCTACAGACATGCCTCTCACTGGCTAAAAAGTTTACCTATTAAGGTTAATGTAGACCGTTAGCCTGTTGGAATTACGATCTGTCAACTGTAGGTTGCACTTGGCCACATTCACTGTGCACAGTGAAAGAAATAGCATTGAGTCTCGCATCACTCTCATCCGCCACAGTCAGATGAACAAACTGACAACACATCAGGCTTCATAAACTTGAGCGTGCAAACACATTCCCATATCTGCACAAATAAGCACAGTCTTAATGCAGTCACCTGTAGGCCCCCATTTGTATGTTTTGAACAAGCTTATCTACATGTCACTCAGTGTTTCTGTTTGTCTTTATAGTGCATCACTAGACGAAGGAAGCAGCTCAGCCTCCGCCTTGAGTGGACAGGTACAAATTTATCCGAGTCATGATCAGTTGCATGCACATGCCTGCATTGTATGCAGTAACGCATGTATCCGTTCACTATGCCACACCTGGTAAGAAATGCAGGCTGGCTTTACATGGGAAAGACACTGTGATTAATTATCTGTGAGTTATTGCAAAAGCTCTTTGTTTTTTTGTGGGTTGCGGGATTGGATTCTTTGTTTAGCAATTTCTGTCCATGTACAACTTTTATATTCTTTTATACTTTAAAACTGTTCTTTTGTCCATTTCTCAGTGTGTTGACTGTTGTCTAATTTGCTTACGCATCACCAAAACCTCATAAACTCTGCACCCAGAATTTGAACAAACCAGAACTTGAAGGAAAATAACCTCTTCCCTGCAGCAACATCAGATGTACGTAACTAGAGGGAAGAATGTGTTGTGAAACAAACGCAAACTTTGTTTCATGCCAACTCTGAAACTCTGAAAATTGTCATCATTTACTTACCCTCATGTTGCTACAAAGGTGTATACATCTTTTCTTCTAAACACACAAGTTGGTGGTCTCTGTTGCCCTCCATAGTATGGGGGAAAATACTATGAAGTCAGTGGGTACCAGCAGATGTATTACAGATTTCATCTGGGTTTGCTTTATCATTGTGTTTGTGAATTCCATTCGCCCTCATTCTTTGTTTTGTGTGTGTGTATGTGTGTGTGTGTATTTTTTTAAGGAGACTGATCTCACTGATGAAGATGCAGCTTTCTCTGAGGTCACTCTTCAGTTCATCACATTCCTTCTCCTCATTAATTTCTATCCTTACAGTAAAGCTTCTAAAACCCACTGTTCTAGTAGTATGTTTACACTACTTTTCAAAAGTTTAGGTCTTGCAAACCAGATCATCATATTGGAATGATTTCTGAAGAATCATGCAATACTTAAGGCTGTTGTAATGGCTGCTGAATATTCAGCTTTGTGATCGCAGCAAAAATATTTAGCTGTTTTTACTGTATTTGATCAAAAATGTGCAGCCTTGGTGAACATAAGAGACGTTTTTCAAAAATATAAAAAAAAAATCTTACCAACCCCACACATTTGAATGGTAGTGTATATTTTTCATTACAACTTGTTTTCTTTACATTTTGTTCACTTTTTTTTTTCTTGACAAAGGTAAAAATTATACAGCTAAAATCTAACTCCATTGTTTAACACACTTTTGCTAGAATACTAATTGGTTTGCAGTTTTTAACACATTCCTACTGATGCTTTTATGCTTTTCCTGTCTCAACAAAAACTCCTTTGGCATTATGGCCAAAAATGTCATGCGATATGAATGTTTTTCACAATGTTCATTTCCAATTAATGTGGAAGGAAATGTTTTCCACATGTGCGAACTTAAAAATAAATGTAAACATGTTTGTTTAAAACTCTTCACAGTAGCTACCTTTTACTTTATGGCTTTATAAAATCCATTTTGAGCTCTGTTATTCACCATAATGTTGTGATTTGTCCATCAGCCTTCTTCTTCTTGCTCGTTTGATGGAAGTTTGAAATCAGAGAGCAGTGACTCAGAGCCAAGATGGCCGGAGGTTCCTCCTGTGCTCAACCAAAATGAGGATCGGAGGAGAAACAAGTACCTGAGAAAGGACTACCTGAAGGTACACACCCAAGCATGCACATGTTCTCGGTTTTTCTCACGCTCATATTTTGTTCGCTGACGTATCCCTCTCTCTCTCTCTGGTTTTATCAAAGACACACACGCACACACAAATATGTAATTACTTTATGGCACTTGAGGTACTTTAAAAGACTGCATGTCAAAATCGCCATTGGTTCTTAGTCCAATGCATATAGGGCCAGATTTACTAAACTGGGCAAATTAGCATTACATAGAGTGTTCCATAAAAGTGCTGAAAATTCAACGCATGATTTACTGACAATGCACACATTAAAGAACACAGACGCAGCTAGATCATTACCATAATGACCAGCACAATCTTCCAAGCACAGTGTAAATTACCGCCTGCTTTTATACATGCTTTTTTTGGGCGTCAAATAATGGCACAAATGGCAGTAATTTAATGAGCATGAACGTTAGTAAATCACGTTGCATGATTCATTTTAATTCACATTAATACTCCTACAAATGCAAGTGTCCCTGCTTTACAGCGCTAATTCTTCACTGCACGTCTTTTAGTAAATCTGGCCACTAATGTTCAAATAATGTCTTGTGATCTTTCACACAGTTGGCTGTAATTATTATATATTGTAGAGAAGAAATTCCAGACCCCATCAGAGTTTTTACATGTAAAGTAAATTATGTGAGATCTTATTTCAAGTACCTTGCTGTTTTCACTTTGTTTTAGTTGCTTATAGAATAGCAGAATTTGTCTGGATTTCTGCGTAAATTGGTTTTAAATAGAAAAAAAAAAAAAAATCAAAGCACAGCATAGTCTGCTTAAACAAATAACGCATCAACAAATAAGTTTTCATGTCGTTACCAGTGTTGGGCACGTACCTTTTCTCGCAAATAGTAACTGAGTTAGTAACTGAGTTACATCATTATAAAAGTAACTAATTACCTGGCAAAGTAACTATTGCGTTACTTAAAAAAAAATCTAATATAACTATAAAATAAATATGAAACATTGTACACTAATCTACACTATTTTAATGTTGTTGTGGGACAACGTCAGAGACAACTATAAAATTCAACATATTATTATAAATATTATCATTACTATAGTGCAGGGGTTTTCAACTAAAATGGCTCGAGGTCCAGTAATGAACCCTGCTCACCAGCCGAGGTCCAGACAATTATATATTAAAATATTTATGGTTTTTTGCGAGACCAGGATATCTGCAGTATATTTTATCTTAAAGTCCCCCTGAAATCAAAATTAAAGTTTTTTGGCTTTTAGTATGAATATATTATCCTTAAGATTATCTATAAGCTAGTGTGCTTCAAAACAACGACAAAATTCGCGTTTACAAGATATGGGCATTCAAATCTTACAGTCTTGTCACTTCCGCCAATATGAATCAACGATTTTGATGATATCACCGTGCACTTCAGTTTCTCATCAAACGTTCTGTCCAATCAAATGCTCTCTAGAGTCTGTACTGTCCTGCCCCCTACACAGAGACGCAATACACGGAGCAGATCATATGCGTTCATATGTGCAATCGGCATGTATTAAACTACACAGCCTCAGCATGATTATGAGTTTCATATTGAATCTGTGGGGTAATTTATTAGTCTGTGGCTGTCATAAGCTACAAATTCGGCTTTACCGAGCTTAACGACTCTGGCCCGAAGAGATATAAATGAAACGCTATTGGCTATTCAAAATAAGTGGGCAGGGCTGGGCGATATGTTTTTGTTTCAGTTAAAAGCACGTCACCACATAGAATAACGCTGCGTGTTTCAAGGCACTTCAGTGGACCTTTAAATTCTAGACATTTAAATACATTTTTAAAGACCTGAACAAAAAATTAATTAAGAAATATATAAATAATTAAAATGACTGTAAAAAGCATGATTTACAATTCAGATGCAGGTTTCACAAAACAAAAAAGATTTCTTAAATTATAAACTTCACATTCCAGCCTTCAAGAATCAAAAGTATCAATTCTTATATTAATTTAAACATATATTTACTGCCTTAATTGTTTAAATCTGTATAACACATTATCTTGTCGATCCATCAGTTCACATTTACAACTCTACCTGTTTGCTGCTTAAAACCATGGATTGATTTTTTTACATTGGTCTTTTTGAAAACAGCAAATGTAGGAGCTGATTAAAAATGGCAGATCATTCTCTTCCAGCAGGAGGCACTATCAGAATGGTACACAAAGCAGCGCCGCAGCTGCCTTTCAAACGTGAAGCGCTCATATTTATTCAATGGAGCCTTATAAAGTTTCATCGCAATTCTTGCCTTTTAGTCCACACATTTAAGACAACCTGAAATCATAATTAAGACTTTCTTAACCCCTAATAATACTCCAGTCATCAATGAAAATTAAGAGCTTTATTTTAAACATCGACTTTCAAAAACAACCCTTAAGCCTACACAAAATACGTTTCTTTTTAATATGTTTGGCGCACAAGAGAAATATTAGGGTAAATTGAGTAAATATTAAGTAAATTCGTCTATCATTGTCTCTGAGAGAATGTACTTTCACTTTAACATACTGCGCAGTTTTTACTTTGCTTGTGTAATATCCATTGGCTCACCTACATGGTTTAAAACATAAATATGTATAAAAATGCAGTATAAAAAAATATATTTACACTATTTTGCGACGTAACCCCAACATAATGCGTTTTCTTTCAACGTTTTTCACTCATTGAAAGCTACGTCTGTCTGTACGCAATGCTGGACGACCCTGGCTATAGTGGAACAATAAAGCACAATAGATGGTTTAGAACTTTAAATATTTATTGCAAAGACCGATGCAGAGAGACTCTTTTTTTCTTGGGCATAAGTTGCACGTTACATAAACATTTTTGCCTTTCACCTCAGCGAGGGAAAAGTAGTGCTTATACTTCCAGTTTGGAAAGCTACCTTTGAACTTGTTGGACTTGCCATCGTTGTGACTCCTGGATGTTGGTGTGTGTGACTGATCGTGCGTGTGCACCTGCACTACTCTGCCTCTGATTGGCAAACAATGGAAATGTACTCAATCTAAGCCTAAGTCCCGCCCCAGCCCCGAACACACAAAAACACACACACCCCAGAGAAAGAGAGGTCCTATGGCTGAGAGAGACGCTGCTCGCATGAAAACCGCTTCAGTGTTCTCAGTTATAGTAACGCGCATTTTATTGTCAGTAACGGTAGCGGCGTTGTAACGGGGGAAACAGTAATTCGTTTGACTACTCGTTACTGAAAAAAGTATCGCCGTTAGTAACGCCGTTTATTTTTAGCGCTGTTATTCCATCACTGGTCGTTACTGAACTCACTGTGAAAATATTTACAGTTCAGGGTGGAAAACATATGTGAATCCCTAGGCTAGTGACCTCAATAAAAACATGGATCCTTGTCACTGAGACAAGATTCACAGTGTTGCTCTGAGCCCTCTAATGAGCAATAACAAAAATTTTGAGTGTCAGCTGATTCACAGCACTCACTGGAGAATGTGCATTAACCACTACGTAAACAGATGAATCCAATGTTCCTAAAACACAGAACACCATGTGTAGAGTGAAAAAACACAGCACACCAACATCAAAGTCACATTCTAGCTGTGAAGTAGGTTTTAGGCTGCCTTTGCGGCCTCAGGGCATGGACAGCTTTCTGTCATGACAGATAAACAGAAGTTTATTGGGATATGCCGCAGGAGTGTTGAAAAAGACAATGAGTAATGCACAGAAGTAGAACAAGAGAATGACAGGAAATTCCGCATTCTGGAATGGCCCATTCTGACCTTAGTTTGACTGAGATGCTTTGGCACAACCTCAAGAGAGCGATTTACAGCAGAAAGACACCCGATATTTTAACATAGCTGAAAGAGTTTTGTGAAAAACTCGTGACCTAAAAGCTTGTCTGATTCACAATTACAGGAAACATTTGGTGAAGGGTGTTTCTGCCAAAATCAGGATTATTAAATGCAGGGTTCACAGACCTTTTCCGTCCTGCACAGTGACTGTTTACACAGTGCGTTCAATAAAATATGAATATTCATCATTGTTTATGTGCTGTTTATTTAAGTGGGCTGTGTTTGTCTATTGATGCAATTCATGAGTCATAAAATCCAGGTAAATGCGTCACCTAGTTCTTCCTGTCATTTGACATTTTTTTTAAACCGAGCAATTGTGTGTGTGTGTGTGTGTGTGTCTGAACACTGAAATGTTAAATGTCAAGGAAGGATATCATAGAATTTAAAATGGGTGATCTGCAGCCTTTGGGTTTCTTAGCAGAAAACACATATCCGTAACCCTCCTCCTCTGGGAATTTCCCTTAACAGTTTGTCTCTTTCACGTGCATTTGTTCTGCACTTCCATGGAACTGCGAAAGAACAAAATCGAGGACAAGCCCAGTCTGTGCCCAGATGAGTTCACTCTTTCCTCGGTACTGACCTGTACCTGAGAGGAAGAGCGAGAGTCCTTTGATGATTTGATTGGTTTGGTTTAGTGCATGAATACATGTGCATCAGCATTTTTTACAGTAAATCCACTGCTATATACACACACACTAGGCATGACATTTAAAAGATTTGCATTTGCATATTGCCACATAATAGAATTCCTGTTCACACCCTGACACACAACTTTTCAACACATTTCTGTGTTTCCCTATTAAAATGTGCTTATCTTTCTTAAATGTTGTAATTCCAACGCTATGGCCAGGTGATTTTACCCAGAGGAAAATTACAGGCTTACAGACAGGATTATTAGTCATCGGCCTCTGATATATAAAGATTTGTGTATTAAGTTCACCTGCATTTTTTCTGGAGAGCGTATTTTCTCTACCATCATTCCGATAAGTGCAGGGCGATGCCTGCATATTTTTTTATTTTTTATTTATTTTTCCCCCCATGTTTTGTCTATTATATTATGTCATACTGCCTTCTTAAGAAAAGAGAGTTGTATTGCCTTTCTGAACAAAGCCTCTGTTTTAAAGTACAGTTAAAGAGATAGTTTACCCAAAAATGAAAATTCTTTAGTTAATTACTCACCCTCATGTCGTTTCAAACCTGTAAGAGCTTCATTTGTCTTTGGAACACAAATTAAAATACTTTTGAAGAAATCCGGGAGCTCTTTGACCCTTCATAGAACCTTTCAGTCAGGCTTTACTACCCTCCACAGTACTGAAACAGCCTTGGTAAAAGTGTTAAATGATTTGTTACTGTCGGGTTGATTCTGGTGATAATGCAGTTTTGGTTTTATTTGCATCTGAGCGCCACTTTTAGTCATTTTCAGTGTCTCTTGGCAAGTTCATTTCATCATCTGTCACTGCAGGGGTCCATTTTGGGGCCATTGTTCTTTAATTTATATATGCTCCCACTTGGTAACATCATAAGGAAATATAACATTTCTTTTCATTTCTATGCTGATGATTCTCAACTGTATCTTCCTTTGAATTCTCCAGATTCCTTGCAGCCTGTCATTGATTGTCTTGAGGATATTAGATGCTGGATGTCAAATAATTTCCTGCAGCTCACTAATGATAAAACTGAGGTGATTCTCTTTGGTCCCTCTAAAACCAAGAATGCTGTTGCTGGGAGCTTAGCATACCTCACTCCATATGTTAAGTCTCATGTAAGAAATCTAGGTGTTATCCTTAACTCTGAGCTGTCTCTTGAAAACCAAATTAACTCCATTGTTAAGAACAGTTTTTAGTTGAGAATCATTTCCAGACTTCCAAACTTCACTTTCTTTTCAAGATCTGGAAAAGGTCATTAATGCATTTATCACATCACGCCTAGATAATTGCAATTCGTTATATGTTGGTCTTCCACAGTCTTTATTGGCACATCTGTAGATAGTCCAGAATGCGTTAACCTGCACCAAAAACAGGATCATATGTCACCAATTTTAGCGTCCCTTCATTAGCTTTCTGTCTTTTTTAGAATTCAGTTCAAGATTTTACTTACTGTTTTTAAAGCTCTAAATGGACAAGCCCCAACTTATATTTCTGAACTTATTTATTTGCACTCCACGCCTAAGTCGCTCAGGTCGGCTTATAAAGCTCTATAACATGTCTCTCGGTCACGACTTCAGTTAAAAGGACACAGAGCATTTGCAGTCGCTGCTCCATGTTTGTGGAATGAATTGACATTAGGAGTGCTTATAATCTTTCTACTTTCAAGTCCAGACTTGACTTGACACATTTGTACTCTCTCGCCTTTCCAGGCTATTAATTTGATGTTGTTGTTGTTGATTATTTTATTATCATTATTGTCATTTTATCTTTACTCTATTTTATAATTTTGTTGTATTTTGTTATAGAAAGCAAGGGTCCTTCCATGTTCAAGGTCCGAAACAAAAAATTTCATATGAAGCTGCGACAATACATTTTGTACTTTTACTTATCTGAATCACCCTAGTACTCTCCAATATGGCGCTAAGGTGATGCAGAGAAGAAAAAATGTTGTATAAAGTCATGCACAAAAAATATTCTTGTAGCCTCATAAAATTGATGTCACCACTGATGTCACATTTGGCATTCTTAAATAAAGTATTCCTTTAAACATTCACAGGTAGTAAATGTTGCTCCAAACAAACTCCATTTTTTACAGCCATGTTAGTTTAGGACACTAAGATCATGCATTTGAAAATGCAACTTACAGCTATCATCCCAAATTTGTAATAAATCCTATAAATCTGTTATCAACAAAAGAGAAGCTATAATGTCTACATACCGTTTTTCTCCAAAATAAAAGCTCTATAGTTTAATGTTTGAAAGCAAAGCAGTTAATACAGTCATGAGTATTAGTATTGATTGTTTAATTGATTTATTAGTATTTTTTTTTAAATACTTTGGTTTTTATTTATTTTACAGTGAAATAATATTAATACACTATTATGAGATTAACTGATGAAACATAATGAGAAATGTTTTGTGAAAGAGGAAAGTAAGGACTTGTCATGGTTGAGCTAGAATAATGAGTAGCTTTCCAAATCAAGATATTAAGGAGTATCACAAGGGTGACTAATTCATATTATAGTAGTTCATGTTTCAACAAGAGTATATCAGCAAACCAAGTTGGAACAGACAGAATCTTGGCTTTCCACAGAAAAGGCAAATCAGCAAAAGAAACCGATCCACTGAATGAATATTTGTAGTTTTATTCTGCTTGTCTTTTACCAGACATTTGACTAACTGCAAAATATCTGGTCCATATTACAACTTATTCTGGCCAGTAACTGCCTATTTAGACAGTAAGAGTCTGATTGACATATAAAGTGAAAGAGCACTTTTCTTTTTTTTAAATCTGAAATGGATCTTACCACAACAGTAAGACTGTGAGAATTTTTTGTCTTATGTGGCATTCCCCACAAATGGTTGAACAGAAAGCATAAAAATTTATGTCTGTGCAAAAGTAGTAATTACTGATTGGCTCACATAAAACAGAAAAACAGAACAGAAAGCAAATTATACTCGTGTGCTTATGAATCTATGGTTATCTTGACAGATAATGTTACCCTGCCAGGTACCAGATTATGACTAGACTAGTTCCCACCAGATTTAGAATGGTGATAGAGTCGGCACGTGCCATTTGCGTCAGACAATCTGTAAATGTTTGGGCAGCACTTTTATCCATTTATCTCTAGACCAGTGGTTCTCTACAACATTCCTGGATCCCCTCCAACACTTCACATTTTGCATCCACATTTTGCATCTCCTTAATAAAACAAGCCTGCATCAGATCTTCAGCTCATTAGTAGAGATAGAGACTCCAAGACCTCCATGCTGCATATGTAGGGTTGGGGGAGCTCCAAGAATGTAGTCGAGAACCACTGCTCCAGTCTATTTGATGCATTTCTGATGCTGATAATGTGATGAATATCAGGAATCTGATACTCTGTCTCCCTGTGTTTTTCCAATTCCAGTATAAGTGCCAAAGCGCTCGAAGAAACTCCAGTGGCAACGACAATGATTGTGAGGTGAGACTTTGTGTTGTGACTGTCTACATGATAAGACCACCAATTTTCTTCTATCATGAATATTTATTAGAGGCCAGCTTTGAGTCACTTCAGACACAGCAGAGCAGCTCCACAATTCAAAAAGTCATGAAATGCACTTTCAGTTTTTAATAATAATTCTTTATAATATATATTTTTTCATGAACAAAAACAAAAGGTTTCATCCTCATTTTCACATTTTGGGATGTTACCTCTCGCAAAAATTAAAGGAAACACCCACTGCCGTGATTTAATAACTTCATTGCAACATATTGCACACCAACCTTTACAGCAGGTTGTGTCAGATCCTGAGGCAAATAAAATTGATACAATGCAACCACAGCAATTACAACAGTCCAATTCAGCATGGTGATTCCTTTTGCTTGTTTATTTGCATATTTTTTTGTTTGTTACTTGTTGTTACTTGTGCTATTGTGACAATGTACTCATTTGTTAAGCACAATCTCTCTCTGTGTCTTAATACCATTAAATGCTGGTTTAACATTTATTACAGTCATTACAGACTGTAATACATACAGACATGCAGCGCCGTTGCGCTCCGAGCGTCCTGTGTTCGAATCCCGACTCGAAGACCTTTCCCGATCCAACCCCCTATTTATCTCCCACTTCGCTTCCTGTCAATTCTGATCTGTTCTATCAAAATAAAGGCAAAAATGCCACAAAAAAAACATTTATTACAAAAGACTGTTAGATAACAGTAGAGATCAAAATTAGAGATCTTCAAAATTTGACGGAATATCAGCTGTAAGTATACCACTGTTCTACTAACATGTTTGACAAAATATCCAAGGCATTTAAAAAAAAAACTTTATTTTGTGGAAAACAGTGTTAGAGAACAGTAACCATCGTAGCATGAAAGAAGATTACAGTGAAGATTTTGGAGGGTTACTGCTGTCAGAAATTAGTAGGATGTGTAGAGGCCCTTGCTTTGAATGACTTCACTACTCACTAGCCACAGAATATCACTAGTTTCTCATACTGCACTGGTATGACCTTGGTCCACTCTTCTTCCACTCTCTTTTATAGTTCGGTAACTGTAGTAAGTTTCTTACACCGTGTCTACACCGGACGTGAGCGGCAAAATACAATAGACAATGCAAAAATACAATAGAACCTATTATGCTGTCTACACTGGATGCGGCGCGACACGGCAAATCCCTGACAGTAATCTGCTGTCGCATTCTATTTATGACGTGATCACACAAAGTTTAAATGATTTGCAACGGTCGCTTTGTCGTGTCCAGTGTAGACAGACTTTAGCTGTTGTGGCACGGCAACTGTCGCGCCCGGTGTAGACACGGTGTTAGCCATAACTCCTGCTGCAGAAAACTTCCCCAAACAATGACACGTCCTCCTCCACCTTTCACTGACTTTATTACACACTTGGGCTTCAGTCTTCAGTCTGACACCAAACAAAATGTTTCCTCTCCCATTATAAATAAACTTGATTTCATCACTAAAGTGAACTTTGGTCCAGTTCTCCTCTCTCCACACAACATGCTCTTCAGCAAAGGTTAGTCTAGGCTTTTGATTCTATCTACTAATGAGAGGCTCGGGCACTGCAGAGTGTGCTTTTAGTCCTTACCCCATTCAGTGCTGAACTGGTAAGCAATTCCAGCTTCAGTGTTGAACCGGTTAGGTTAGATTAGATTAGACAATTCAACTTTGTCATTACACATGTACAAGTACAAGGCAACGAAATGCAGTTTAGGTCTAACCAGTAGTGCAATAAGCAGCAAGTGCAGGATATAGGTATAATTTATAAGTTATAAGTGCACTTATGGGAGATATGTACAGGGAGAAACTATGGAAATTATTTACAGATGAAAGTATTGTGGACATTATTTACAGGCGCTATTAACAAGTAGAATGTACAAATAGAGGAGCATAGTATGCAGGTTGTTGTTAACTATAATCAGGAATTGCAGATTGATACGAACATAATATACAGGTAGCTGATTGCTAAAGCAGGAATTAACAAATAATAATTTACAAATTGCATTTACATATGGATATGAACAGTGTAGTGCAACAGATTAAGTAGTGCAATGGGGAGACTGTAGGGGTGTGTGGGGTGGGGGGGCAAAGGTGTCAGTGGGGGGCAGAGTTCAATAAGGAGACAGCTCTGGGAAAGAAGCTGTTCCTCAGTCTGCTGGTTCTAGTCTTTGGGCATCTGAAGCGCCTGCCGGAAGGCAGGAGAGAAAACAGTTTGTGGGCGGGGTGAGAGGAATCCTTAAGAATACTGTGTGCTCGACGCAAACAGTGTTTCTTCTGAATGTCCTCAATGGATGGGAGTGGAGTCCCTATGATGCGTTGGGCAGTTTTCACCACCCGCTGCAGTGCCTTACGCTCCACAACAGAGCAGCTTCCGTACCAGACTGTGACACAGTTCGTAAGGATGCTTTCTATCGTGCAGCGATAGAAGTTCACCAGGATAGCTAGGGGCAGCTGGTTCTTCTTAAGTGTTCTCAAGAAGAACAGGCGCTGGTGAGCCTTCTTGACCAGGCTGGAGGTGTTGGTAGTCCAGGATAGGACCTCTGAAATGTGGGTCCCCAGGAACTTAAAGGATGAAACAGACTCAACAGTCATCCCGTTGATGTGGATGGGATCATGTGAGCCTCTTCAAATGCAGGGTTTGAGTCACTTTAGAGCAGCCAGCCATCTTGCAATCTCAGCGAAAACTGGAGGAATGCTGCCAGTTAAATATGGTTTGTTATACAATTAAGGAAATTAGCACTAGGTGCCAGATTAACACCAATAAGTTGGTGGTATCTGTAAGTACTAAAGGACTAAAGGCAGAACACATCGCATTCCAGTAGTTTGTCTTGTGCAATAATTATGTTGATCAGCAAAAAATGACAATTTTCTGTAAATTATTTCAGGAGTTTTTGTTTCAATGATATTACGAATAAATGATAATAACAAATATTTCAATCTATATTTTACAATTAACCATGCCAAATAATTGTGCATTGTGATTATATTAGTTGTATATGGACAACCCAAAACGATACGTGCTACTTTATTCTGTGCAACTTGCAATTTGTCTAAATTATTTTCATTAGTATTTGACCAAACAACTGAAGCATAGTCTAGGTGAGATAATACTAGAGATTGGGCTTACTGTTTGAT
Source organism: Garra rufa (assembly GCF_049309525.1). Lineage (NCBI taxonomy): Eukaryota > Metazoa > Chordata > Actinopteri > Cypriniformes > Cyprinidae > Garra > Garra rufa. The sequence goes on from NC_133365.1 coordinate 28,227,277, forward strand.
CAGCCATTTGGGAATGAATTTCTTACAGTATCTAATTATTCCCATACTACGACCCATTCTTTGCAATATTTTATTTATTTGCCTATTCCAAGACAGTGAGCTATCCACAATTACACCCAAAAAAGTGAATTTCTTCTACTTGCTGAATCACATTTCCTCCTATATCTAAGTGCAATGTTAGTGATGGCTTAAGAAAATATTTTGACCCAAGTATCATACATTTTGTTTTACCTGCATTAATAAGTAATTTGTTGTCAGTAATCCATTGTTTTACCAAGTCTAACTCCGTATTTACAGTAACATAATATTCAGGTGATATACATCTCTTGCTGATAAACACCATGTTGTGTCATCTGCATACATTGCCATGGCTGCATGTTTAATTACAAGTGGAAAATCATTTGTGAAAACAGAAAATAATAGGGGTCCTAAACAAATACCCTGGGGCACCCCACAACTCATTTCTTCCACCTCAGAGTAGCTACCATTAAAGTAAACTGTGCACTCACGTTTACTAAGATAGCTTTCAATCCATTGAACAGCAGTTGGTTCAAATCCATAACAAACAAACTTTTTTAAATAAAATACTATGGTCTAGAACATCAAAGGCTGCACTTAGATCGAAAAATACTGTGCCCACCAAATTCTTATTATCAATTTCCTGTAGCCAACAGTTAACTGAGTCAGTGCTGTTGTTGTGGAATGACCCATTTTATAAGCATGTTGATACATTGTGTTTAACCCATTGACTTCCAAATACTCTTGTATTTGATCGTACACAACTTTTTCCATCACTTTGCTTACTGCCGGTAATAAACTTTTTGGTCTGCTATTCTGACCTGAAAACTGTTCTTTGTTATTTTTAACTAAAGGTAATTTTTTTGCTTTTTTCCATTGTGAGGGAAAAACACCTGCTGTTAAACTCAGAATAATAATATGACAAATGGGCAAAGCAACGACATCTACCACGATCTTTAACAGTTTAACATCGAAGTGATCTATTCCACAGGGTTTATCTTTACTCGCTTGGGTAACACTTTATAATAACGTTCCGTTGTAACTCTTTTATAAGTGATTAGTTAATGATGAAATGACCATTTACAGAACATTCACAAATGATTAATAAGTGATATGCTAACAATTTGTGTGTTTTGTTAATTCATTTACAAGTCATTTACAACTTAATTTACAAGTAATTAGTTAATGATGAACTAATTATTTACAAAACATGACTATGTGTTTATAAATGATTAATAAGTGATATGTTCATTTTATTGTAAGTAATATGCTAACGATTTACCAATCTGTCCTAAACCAATCTTAAAAATGGCATATCATAAAATAATCAAACAGATCCTTATTAAATGGTTAAAAAATTACTAGTTAACCCCTTAACTTACACCCCCATTTTTTAAAATAGGTGTGAAAGTGCACTATCCAAACTTAAATTGTTGTAATTCATGAACACTTTGGAATACAGATCTAAGGTAGGTCTCTTTATAAAGAAAACAATCAGCAGATTATTGCAGAAGCGGAATTAAAAAAAAAAAAAAAAGTATTAACAAATTACAGAAGTTTAAATTTACTGTAAAGAAAATGCACTGTACAATTTTTACTATATTTTATATAAAATACATATTTTACATATTAGGTTTTATGCTAAATTTGATATCAATTTGAAGCCTTACATCTAAATAAGTTATTCCAAATTTGAAGTTGATATGAAAAAAAAAGAGGTTCCTGTGAAAGCTTGTTTAGGGTGTTATAAAATACAAAATAGCCTTATACAAATGATACACTACATGGTGCATAGTGCATTAGTGCATAAGTACATAGTGAATAAGTGCAGAGCGTATAGTTTGGGGTGCAGCTCATGTTTGCCAAAGAAGACATCTTTACCCTCACCAGTCAGCCCTTACATTGCAGTACACACTACAAAGTATTCAAAAGCTGTTGTGTAAACGCATGAATAAATAATTTTCAAATCTTTCTTTATCCCCTAATCTAAAGTGTAAACAATTCATCAGTTGTAAATGTGTTACACATCATTTGTAGATCTTTCTTACATGTTACAAGATCTGGTGTATATAAGGCATTTACAACACTTTCTGCATCCCCTAATCTAAAGTGTAAACTACTCATCAGTTGTAAATGTTCTACAAACCTGCCGGTTACAGGTTGTGTGGGCATCAGGTGGGTATACACACTGGGTGAAAGACCTTTGAATAATGAGTACAACATTTACAACTGATGAATTGTTTACACTTTAGATTAGGGGATGCAGAAAGATTAGTAAATGATTTATTCATGATGCCATCTTCAGCGAAGGATAAACATTTAAATGATTGATATTTTAATTATTTTTTTAAGTGACAAATAATATATCAGCTAGTAACGTATTAACCACTTACTAAGGATCTGTTTGATTATTTCATGATGCTATTTTTTTAATTAACTTATGACAGATTTGTAAATTGTTAGCATATTACTTAATCATTTGTGACCCTGGACTACAAAATCAGTCATAAGGTTAAATGTTACAAAACTGAGATGTATACATCATATGAAAGCTCAATAAATAAGCTTTCTATTGATATATGGTTTGTTAGGATAGGACAATATTTGGCCGAGATACACCTACTTGAAAATCTAGAATCTGAGGGTGCAAAAAAATCAAAATACTGAGAAAATCACCTTTAAAGTTGTCCAAATTAAGTTCTTAACAATGCATACTACTAATCAAAAATTACATTTTGATATATTTATAGTAGGAATTTCACAAAAAACTTCATGGAACATGATCTTTACTTAATTTCCTAATGATTTTTGGCATAAAAGAAAAATCAATAATTTTGACCCATACTATGTATTTTTGGCTATTGCTACAAATATACCCCAGCGACTTAAGACTGGTTTTGTGGTCCAGGGTCACATTTGTGAACGTATAATCATGTTTTTGTTTAAATTATTGTCACGTTTACACTTAACACACGAACAACGACGGAGTAAAAGTGAAGGTATTTAATAATCCAAGGGAAGCAGGTAAGCAGGTGAACACAGCGTGGTAACAATTAACGTTCGACAAGACATGATGGTAAGCACACACATTAAATAGACAGGGTGATTGACAAACACAGGTGTTGGCAATGATGGGAAAAACCAAGTAACAGAAAACAGCGGGGGGAAATGGATGGGAGAAACCAACTCAAAGTCCAGGGGTGTGACATTACACCCCCCTCCCGGAAAGGCGCGTCCTCGCGCCGACCAACAAGAAAGATAATGTCCAATGTTCTAGGAGGGGGTTTTGGCGGAGGACGGACTCCCGGGAGGAGGGAAAAAGATGAAGTCCATGGTGCTGACTGAATAATCCATGGTGGTGATGACGGAGGGAGGAGCCAAGGAGGAGACGGGAGGGATCCGGAGCAGGAGGAGCTAGGTGATACCCAGACCGCAGCCAAGATGGAACCCCACGGTGGAGCTGATGGAGGGAGGAGCCATGGTGGAGAGTGGGCTGACGACTTCCAGGGGCCGACCGACGGAGGCGGAGCAGGTGGTGGTAGAGCCCGAGGCGGAGACGGAGAGCCGATGATCCCGGGCGACACCGAGGATCCGGAGGGCCAAGGTGGAACCCAAGGCTCTGGCGACCAAGGCGGAGGCGGAGATCCGGAGGTCCGCGGCGGAACCGGAGCGACAGAGGACTGAGGCTGTGCCAGAGGGATGGAGGAGTTCCACGGAGCCGGTGGGATGGAGCGACGAGGCGTAGCCGGAGGAGTGGAATCCTTAGGCGAAGGTGGGATGACGACAGACCGGGGCGGAGCCGGAAGGACGATGGGGCGCGGTGAAGCTGGTGGACCGACGGGCGACGGTGGAGACGAGGGAGCTGAGAGACGGGGTGGAGCCGCAGGGTCGGAGGGCCGAGGCGGAGTCCAGGACTCTGAGGCTGGAGGCGTAGAAAAGGGATCCTCCAGCCATGACGCCGATGGTGACTGGCAGTCCTGCGGCGAACCCACTGCACAGATGTTGAGCTGAGGGTGAGCAGAAGGACTGACAGGTGGCAGTGGTGACATGGCTGAAACATTTTCGTTATTGAACTGATGTAACTGAGGGAGGGTGGGTGGGAAATTATAACAGGTAGATAGTTCAGAGATTATAGAGAGTTCAGTCCAAACATCCTCAGAAATATCCATATCAGTCATAGAAAAATCCATAGTATTGTTCATAGCACAATGTCCCAGAATCCTATTTAGCTCACCCTCAGTGGTGGTGCAGTGGGTAATGCTGTCCGTAGCATTCTCAACCTCCACTGACCTCTCCACCGTCGCGGTTACTGAAGCCGGCTCACGCACCTGGTCTGACGCCTCGTGCCACTCAGGCTCCGTGGCGATCAGCTGCTCTGTCGCTCCTCCTCGCGATGGCACGCTGGTCGCGGCGGGAGGTAGCTCTCCGTCAGCGGTGGGCTCTGGCTGGTCTTCCGCAGGTCGGGGTGGTGATTGGCTGGGTTCTGGGTCGTGCTGCGAGACGTCTGCGTGGTGTGACTGGACGGAGTTGTAATCCTCCTCCGCTTCGTCAAGGCAAAGCTCTGAACCCCATGCACTCAGCAAGATGTTAATGTATTGAGTTAGGGTCCAGCATGGTTCACCTTTGGGCATGACGAAGCGGAGGTCATCATCCAGTCCACACCAAAATCCCTCTATAAGGCAGACGTCATCGCAGCTAGCAAGATGGCAAATGCTAATAAACTCCTCCACGTAGTCCTCAAGATCCCTGCCATCCTGGAAGATAAAGGTGGTATAACCTCCCAGAATGGCGCTTTCCCTTTTTGTGGAAATCACAAAAAATAAACGGTTTAGGTCGAACGTTCTGTCACGTTTACACTTAACACACGAACAACGACGGAGTAAAAGTGAAGGTATTTAATAATCCAAGTGAAGCAGGTAAGCAGGTGAACACAGCGTGGTAACAATTAACGTTCGACAAGACATGATGGTAAGCACACACATTAAATAGACAGGGTGATTGACAAACACAGGTGTTGGCAATGATGGGAAAAACCAAGTAACAGAAAACAGCGGGGGGAAATGGATGGGAGAAACCAACTCAAAGTCCAGGGGCCTCATGTATCAACGCTGCGTACGCACAAAAACTTTGCGTACGCCAGATTTCACGCTCACGTTTGGATTTACTAACGATGAAATTAACGTGAGAATGTGCGTTGATCCACGCCAACTCCATGTCTGGCGTACGTGTATTTTTTGTGCGTGTGTTTGTTTTATTTCCCTTGGCGACTCCTAGAGGCAATTATTTTAAATTGCACACTACAAAGTATCGCACCAACACATGTGAAAAACATTGCTATTAACTTATAATTGATAAAATGGGTTAATTGAGACAATATTTTTCTACCAATTATATGATTTAGAACATATAAAAGCATTTGCAAATGTATACATCCCTTAGTCTATGGCAATGGCAGTGTTGGCCTTATTGGAGGACATTGTCAATGGCCAAATCCGAAGGGAATGCGTTTTTAGGGATCACAGTGATTTTCTGGCCCACGATGATGACTGGCTTATTAGCCGTTTCAGATTTCCAAGAGCTATCCTCTTGGAGCTCTGTGCTGAGTTGGGTCCAAATTTGGAAAGAGAGACAGCGAGGAGCCACGCATTACCCGTTCCCTTACAGGTGCTGACAACGCTTGGTTTCCTGGCAACTGGTTCTTTCCAAAGGGAACTGGCAGACCGCTCGGGGTTAAGCCAGTCGTCTTTGAGTCGTGCAATGCCAGCTGTATGGGACGGGATCATCCGCATGTCTAGCAGGTATATAAGGTCTCCATACCATGCAGTTGACCAGCCAAACAAAGCGCAATTTGCAGCGATCACCGGTTATCCTAATGTAAGCGCAAGCGATCGACTGCACGGACATTGTAAAGGCGCCATCTGAAGAACAATTTGGATACGTGAATCGGAAACAGCTAAGTTTTACTTTATTTTATTTTATTGAGCGTAATTATTTAACTGCATATCAGGAGACCGCGGTTATCCATTAAAGACGTGGCTGTTAACCCCCCTCAACAACCCACAAACTGACCAAGAGCGCAGATACAATGATGCCCATTCTTGCACTTGTAGAGCGGGCGATTTGGCAGCTGAAATGCCGGTGGCACCAGAGCCGTGCACAGACCTTTTGAGGGGCATGTGCTGAAACTGAAAAAAGGGCACCCCCCCCCCAACCCCTCCACCACCAAAAAAATAACACACAATAATATTCTTATTTTATATTTAATTAGTATTAATAACTTTTATACAGATAATATACATATAGAGGGTATGTAAATATCTTATGTGTGTGTATATATATATATATATATATATATATATATATATATATATATATATGTAAGATTGTAAAAGGGATTAATTACACATATAATTTATAATTTAGCTCAAAGGGAATCGAATATGATTCAATAGGGAATTTGAACAGAATCGCTGTTTTACGGCTGTTTCAGAGTCGACCCGCGATTCTTTCACAAGTCGTTTAACAGGAACTCTGCAATGGATATTACTATCCAGAATATAGTGAAAACACTATATATTAGCACAGTAGCAAAATCAGCAGTTTAAGGCAATAACTTGTAAGCACGAAACACAAGATACTTAATAAAAATATGAATTTATTGGATAAACCTAACACATACAAACTAATCTAACATAAACACACGCATTCACACAGGTTGCAGAAAGAGAAAGTGAGGAAAGAATGAGTTTAAAGGAATGAAAATATGAAGTCCCAAGTTAGCAACATGTGCAATTGCTTAGACCTGAACAACCATCAATCACTTAATTAACCCTCGTATTGAGTCTCTCAAAGAGGTTATTAAACTTTATATCAAAATGCACCAGTTCAGTAAGATTCTGGAGGTTACTTGCGCGTTGCCTTTGGGAATTCCTTTAGTTGCGTCGCTTCAGAAAGGGGCTTTCCCGAGGTTGCTGATTGGTTGGTTCTGTGGTCCTTTGTGTGCTTGGGCGTTGGCTGGATATGAGAGTTGCGTGCTGTTGAAGTTGAGGTCAGCGAAGACGTTTAGGTCGGTCGCGGCTCGCACAAACTTAACTAGAAACGAAACTCTCAACGGAAAGAAATAAAAAAGGATTAAAGAAAAAGATAGAAGTGTGGTGATCTCCTCATGTTTCCTTTAGATGAGGAGGCTGGCATTCAGGCCAGGCGGCGTCGAGACGCGGCGGCGCGAAGCACGTGAAGAGCGTTGTAAGGAGTAAGAAAAGTTGCAAGAGATGAGAGAGATTTGAGGGTGTCCTTGGTATTTAAACTCAGCTTTTGGACACCTCCCAAAATGATGTCTTGACCAATTAGAACATTGGCTGAACTCCGGTGGGCTGCTGGTTCCACCTTCCAAACCATAAATCACCATGTTATCTTATTAGTCCCGTGATCCCAAAATCCCGCTCTTTGCAGAGATAAATTTGGACATGATTTCTATAACAAGACAATAATACATTTCGCAAAGAATTGAATTACAGGAACATTTTGAGAATGCGATTTCCAGACCGTGCATATCAAACATCAATATAAACCATTAAACTATTCAATAGTTATCAAAAGGGACATACACAATGAGTGATTAAAACATAATAGACAAATGTGTGGGTTACATATATGATAGGAAGTTATACATAGAAATGAGGAGTTGCTCCTTAGTTCTTTAGCACATTTTAGGCGCATATGTACATCAATAGACAGTTTTCTGTGCCCTTCTGTGAGGGTCTGTTCTCTAAGCTGGGAGGTCAAAAGTTTAGGGAAGGAATTTCCGTTGTGTCCTGTGTGTGGGGGAAAACCAACCATATCGCTAATGACTTTACTCATGTGATGTTCAAGATCTGCATCTCTTTGACCATTAATCTTGGTTACTTGCTCCAAATTTGACAATCTCCTTATTCGAAGGATTTGATTATGAAGAAGTGTCTTTGTGTTAATTTTGCGAGTTCTTAGTTAGTTAGGTTGGCTTCAGGCTGGCGGTCTGGCGCCAGGCTATCAAACGTCAGATTTATGACGGGCCTCTTGTGGAATGTGAGTCTGTAGTGTTTTTACTTTTAATCGACTCTCCCAAATTGTTTGATTCGCGCTGATATCCCTACATATATATATATATATATATATATATATATATATATATATATATATATCTTATGTAAACTAATTAAAACAACACTGTGATCCACTGGGATGTCCCTCTCAATGGCTATATAGGCTATATAATATGATGAAATGTTAATAAATTACATCATGTAATTTACAAGCATCAGCAAATTCAGCAGATAACCATAAAATCAAAATAGAAATTTCTTATAAAATATTTTACCTAGCTGACAAGGATCACTTGGTTGCTTTGTGTCAAACTAAATCACATTATGTCAACATCACACCGTGTGGTGAGGCATTATATGAACCTTTATAGACATAGGCCTACTATTGTTTATTTCATAAAGACAACGTTGCACTTATTCAAACAAGATATTTTACTGTTACAAGACAACGATGTTCATCTGCTTGCGCTCTATGACTCTGACTGATGCGCTGAAACGTAGGCTAAGTCGCCGCTGTTCTCCTCTTAACCTGCACCTTTACATCGGACCATTTCTGTCACGGTGAGAAGGAAGGGTCTGGGTCCAAGTGCAGGAAGAGGGTTTTTAATTAAACAAACAAAATAAACATAAACCAAAAAGGCCAACACGGCACAAAACTAAACATAAGAACTTAAACACAAAATAAACAAGATCTAGAGCATAACTTGAGTCCGGGAATTCAGGAGCATGAAAAACAAACATGACACGAGACAATGCAGACATGAATGCAGAGTGAGTGGAGATGATACTTATAGTCCTGATAGTAATTGTGAACAGGTGTGGGTGATCAGTGCTAATGACAAAACAGACGTGAAGAATCAGAGGAGTGTGTGCAAACAGCGACCTCAGGTGGCTGAGGGAAAACCCACAGCCCCGATCATGACAGTACCCCCTCTCTAGGGAACGGCTTCCAGACGTTCCCAAAACCAAAATTCTGGAGGGAGGAGGAACGGTGGAAGGTGCATCAGGGGGAGGGATGGCGGGCCAGGCCCATGCAGCGGAGTCACGTGAGCGGACCTCACCGCCAGAGGAACGCGAGCTGGCCTCGCCGCCAGCAGAACATCAGCGGACGCTGCCGCCTGAGGAACGTGAGCTGGCCTCGCTGCCAGAGGAACGTCAGCGGACGCCGCCAGAGGAACGTGAGCTGGCCTCGCCGCCTGAGGAACGTGTGCTGGCCTCGCCGCCTGAGGAACGTGTGCTGGCCTCGCCGCCTGAGGAACGTGAGCTGGCCTCGCCGCCTGAGGAACGTCAGAGGTCACCGCCGCCGCCGGAACAGAGAGAGCGGTCAACGCCGCCGCCGGAACAGAGAGAGCGGTCAACGCCGCGTCAGGAGCAGAGAGAGCGGTCACCGCCGCGTCCGGAACAGAGAGAGCGGTCACCGCCGCGTCCGGAACAGAGAGAGCGGTCACCGCCGCGTCCGGAACAGACCGCCGCGTCAGGAGCAGAGAGAGCGGTCACTGCCGCGTCCGGAGCAGAGAGCGCGGTCACCGCCGCGTCCGGAACAGAGAGCGCGGTCACCGCCGCGTCCGGAGCAGAGAGCGCGGTCACCGCCGCGTCCGGAACAGAGAGCGCGGTCACCGCCGCGTCAGGAGCAGAGAGAGCGGTCACCGCCGCGTCCGGAACAGAGAGAGCGGTCACCGCCGCGTCCGGAACAGAGAGAGCTGTCACCGCCGCGTCAGGAACAGGACGCGCAGCCGTCTCAGCGTCAGAGACAGGGATGGCGGTTGTCGCCACATCCCCGCGAAAGAGCGTCTCCGCCCCGGCCGCAAAGCAGGGACCCTTCCGTGCAGCCTCGGCGCTGCGGGTGTCCAGTGCCGCCAAGCAGGCATAAATGAACTCAAACCGCTTGGCCGACGCCGCCTCGAAAGACATCCCGGCAGTGTCAGGAACAGAGCAGATTGTCACCGCCCCCAAACGTGCGTCCGCCGCCTCTTCAAAAAAATTCCTCCCCGCTGGACCCATCAGTGATGTCTGCATTCTGTCACGGTGAGAAGGAAGGGTCTGGGTCCAAGTGCAGGAAGAGGGTTTTTAATTAAACAAACAAAATAAACATAAACCAAAAAGGCCAACACGGCACAAAACTAAACATAAGAACTTAAACACAAAATAAACAAGATCTAGAGCATAACTTGAGTCCGGGAATTCAGGAGCATGAAAAACAAACATGACACGAGACAATGCAGACATGAATGCAGAGTGAGTGGAGATGATACTTATAGTCCTGATAGTAATTGTGAACAGGTGTGGGTGATCAGTGCTAATGACAAAACAGACGTGAAGAATCAGAGGAGTGTGTGCAAACAGCGACCTCAGGTGGCTGAGGGAAAACCCACAGCCCCGATCATGACAATTTCTTTTTTAATTCGTTCATAGTGCGATGTTCAGACCCCACTGCGTTAACCGCGTCAGCTAAACTCTCCCACTCTATTTTTTTTTTTTTTTACAAACTTGCAAATAACAGTTTTTCTCCGGTCTACCGGTGAGGAGTACCTTCAAATCACATTCTGTTAAGTTTCTCTTGCTTGCTTTTTCGTTTGGTTTTGCCAAAGTGGAGTCATTACCATATTAATACGGGGGAGGAGGCAGGGAGGGGTTTTGCGCTCGTGCATGTGCGCTCAATTTCACGTTAATTCAGATGTACAAAGAGATATGCGTGGAATTCCGCGTACGCAGTGTTTCATACATCTGATTTTTTTACTGCGTACGCACATTTACAGCTTTGTCCGTACGCAATGTTTTAGTAATAATTCAACGCAAGTCTTTGTACATGAGGCCCCAGGGGTGTGACAATTATTAGTTCATCATTATCTAATCACTTGTAAATGATTTATAACTTAATACACAAAACATATATAAAAATACTAACATATCACTTATTAATCATTTATGAATTGCAAAGTCATGTTTTGTAAATCATTAGTTCATCATTAACTAATTGTAAATTACTTGTAAATTAATTAACAAAACATACACAAATTGTTAGCATATCACTTATTAAACATTTATCATTAACTAACCACTTATAAATGACTTACAACTGAACGTTATTATAAAGTGTTACCCTTGCGGGTTATATTTTCTTCACACTGTCCTCTGTTGCAGTGTTAAATTTAAATGTGCAGTCTTTTGTTGTCATTATCCTTTTTGTTATTAGTTCATATGAGATATTTTCATCTTGTCCCAAAATCCATGGCTTGTCTAATTTTTTTAAATTTTATATTCCATCCCAGAAAGTCAGACCCAGTTTCCCAGTCTCTCTAGAAGAATGTTATGATCGACAGTGTCATAGTTTTAGCTTCCTCCATGACCAATTACAACATGAACATATATAGTGTAAACAAATATTTTCCAGAAAATTCTTATTTCTTCCTTTGTCAAAGATTCCAACCATAGAAATGTCCATAGTCAAAATATATATTTCTAGTTATGCTCAATAAATAGTTATCAGCTACAAATCTGCTCTTTGTGAATGCGGTCTGTAAAACGTTTCGGAAGTTCGTGCTAACTTGGTCAGATGTTTTGATTTTTGTAGCCCTGTCTCATTCTGTAAAAGTAGGATACTGAATTTACAAAATTCAGGAGAAAGAGAAACATCTGTGTAAAGCATAAAACAGACTATCTGAGTCAGCATAAACTAAAACTCATTATTAAATCCAGCTATGTTTCCATATTTGTCCTGTTACAGGAGGGAATACGATCCAGTGATTTCACCACAACTCTAACTGTCTTTGGCCTGAAACCTAGATCAGGTAAAGTGTTAACTTCTCCTTTTCTCTCATCACAGGTTGTCTTTTTTTCTTTGATCTTCATGCTGCTATTGCCAAGGCTTGGCAGCTTGGGAAAGCATTTTTTTAAACAATCAATTTCTAGCAATCACACTTTAAACAAACAAGCATCATGTCTGAAGTCAGCACTTAAGCTCAGTGAAAACAGCAGTGTTTCCAAATGTCTCATTCAATCCTCTTGATACCCTTCGCCACCTTTGTTAAATCGGAATTTCTTTGGAAAGATATTGTTGCAAACTGTGGTTTTGAACTAGTGGTATTTCTTTATCATTTCTTTTTCCTTTTTTAATGACATTGCAGTTCAGTGGAAAACACAAGGAAGGCCAGTACTTCCTGTCACACAGGACTACAATAAGAATTATGCTGCACACGATAGTAAAACCAATTGTTTTGCAATGTTATCAGTCCCACAAATGCTTCCCTTTTTATTATTTATGCTGGTTATATTTTTGAAATATTTAATTATCAGCAGAAAGACAAAACTTGCTTTCTGTAATTTATTGTTCATGTAAGTTACTTTAGGCCTCACAGCAATAAGACAGTGTAGGAAACACTCTGAAAAAGGGAGGGAAAAAAGAGTTTTGGCCTTTTAATGGCCAAGTCTAATGTAATTTCATCCTGTAAATAACAGTCTGGACTGAAAAAAACAACAAAGCAAAACAAAAAAAACAAAAAAACGAAAGAGCCATTCTACAGAATTGGTGCAAACAGCTGTCCCACAACCAAAAAATATATTTAAAAAGCATTTAAGTATTTCAATCTTAAATGTATACTGTTGTTGAAACCCACAGTAATATTTAAAATATCAGTAAGATTAATATATATTAAATCATTATTTATTGGGTACTTTCAGTTGGGAGGTGGCTGTCCCGAACCCTAACCCCTAAATTTTAACTTGTGAAACCAATATATAAAAAAATATACATATATAAACATCTTTTGGGTTATTTTAAAAAGTGAGGTTCTACTAAATTTGTAGTTTATATTATCTTAGTAAATCATGAAACTTTCTGTAAAAAATACGTCCCACATTTTTCATGTCACTACCGAAATGTTTTAGTCCATTGGCTGAGAACGATTTTAACTACACTACTTAATTTATGATCTGGAAATGTTCCAGTGTCCCCCTCTCTCATAGCAACAAGGAGTACATAGGTCCTATCATTTTAAGGTAAATTGTTTTCAAATGCCTGAAAGTCTGTGTGTGAAACAGATACCGATACACTACCGTACACCTTTTTTCTGCAATTAAGCACACTTTTTTGGGAGTCCATAACATTTGGTTGTTATGTTATGTGTATGACTGTTCAGAACTATGCTAGCTAACCATGTGCTGATTAGCATCTTTGAGTTAGGTTTTAAACATATCTAAAATTGTCACTACCAAAACATTTGGTAAAGTTTCAGTAGTGACATTGTTTTTTTGTGTGTTATTCCCTAAAAGTGTCACTACTGTAACAGTCACGAACGAAACCTGTTGTTATTGTATCAGTAGTGACAAAAGGGAACACATAATCCTTTATTTTGGGGAAATAAACAAAATGATGGTATAGTTATGCACTTTTTAAATATTTTATTATGTTTTAGTATGCGAGTTAAAATTCTGCAATGTGATGTGATCGCTAACAAAACATTACCAAAACATAGTCTAAGATGTTATTATAGTGTTTGGTTCAATGTATAATCAAACTAATGAATCCTTACTGATTTCGCACTTATGATCAACTTTTTGCCTTTTACAATGAAAAATTTTGCTAATTTCATAAATCACACTTGAAATATTGTTAAATTGTAACTGTCATTAATTTACCTCTGAAAACCTTTTAATAAAATAGAAAAATATACATTAACAAGATAGATGTAAGCAAAATCGTAATAAGTCAATATAACCTTTCTTATTAAATTATATATTACTGTGTTTTGTTAGTGACAAATTTTCAGAAAATGAGAAATAATATGAGAATTAACTGCATAATAACTAGAAATGTGCACCTTGGATATTATACAATTTGCATACATACAAAATTTTTGAAAAAATACTTCTTCTTTTTTTCCCAAGACGTTTCCAGCTCTGAATTTTATATTTATTTTCATGAAATATCAGGGATTTTTGTTTGTTGCTTTAAATTTTTAGTTTCCATGTAATTTTTCTGTACAGTACACTCTTTTTTTATTGCATGGTTTTATGCGTTTTGCCTATTGTTACAGTTAGGTTATGGTTGTGAAAGCATAAAAACCAGTCAATGGTAGACAGGGAATTTGACATTTGACTTTAAGTGTAAACCCTGGACTTTAAACCAATTCTCTAGAATGGCCTATATCTGAAGTTATTCACACTTTTTTTTTTTTTTTTTTCACATAAGAGTGTTAATGTACATTTTATCTAGGGCAGCAACAACAAACTGATGAAAAAAAATAATAATTATGGAGCAATTCTAAATTAAATGCATTTATTATTCAGAACTTCCTCTATTAAAATGTAATGGGAAATCGTGATGAAAAGAAAGAAGATATTTAGTGACCACATTTACACAGTGTAAAAATTCAACGATTTACCAGACTCAATGATCAGACAGGTTAGTTTATAAGGGGAAGCTTGCATTGAAAAGGAACATGATAATAATGTCGACTATGTGTTCTTCTACTTAGCCTTCTCCCGTGGAAATCGTCAAGACATTAGCTCCACAGACCCAAGCTTCACCATGAGGAGAAAGATGGAGCACCTCAGGGAGGAGATGGAGCAGATCAGACTCTTGCGGCAGGTCAGAATTCCACCGAATTACACATATTTGACAATGTGTAATAAAAAAAGATTGATTCATATCTCAAGGGTAAGTCACGTGAAGCTAATTAAACACATATTATCAAGTTCTTTTCCTCTGTATTTCTCAAGCCCAGAGGTTTATATTGGCAAAAATCCTTTTTTAAATTTATTGTTAATGTTGTCAGTCAGGTATAATAAAGGTGCTTTCTTTCAGCAGTTTTTGCTCTGTGTTTCTACTTGTCACTTGGAGCTCTTACCAACAGTGTTATTTCTTCTTGTTCAGTCATGATGTCAGAAAGAGATCATATATTTCAGACAATAATTAGTAACGTGTAATCAGAGAGGGCAGGAACAAAGGCTTTCTATTCAGTTCTCAGGAAAGGAAGGTAGATTAGGTGTTGAAGTCACTAAATATACAATAAAACCACTTCTCATGTGCGGTTCACATGAAGAACACAATTTTTATGGCACACTTTTAGAGTTGAGTTTGAGTTCATGCCACACTTTTAGAGCTTTCAGTTCGGTTACTTATTGTATAGGGTTCCACTTATCTTAGGACGTTATGTGGACATTAGGCAGCAAGGCAGTTCAAGTACACAAACTGCATCTATAGACTAGTTCTTAATGTAAAAAGTGAGTGTGAGATTCACTGATGCTGAAAGTTGCTTTTCCTTGGTAATAATTTCCAATCACGTCCAATTTCATAACCTCTACCTCAGCTTTGTGCTGTCCTTGGTGCTGAATGGCCACCCGTGTGATAGCCGAAATGTCTAAAAAAGCACAGACGTCTTGGTTGATACTTGTTTCACATGATACACCTGTGCTTTGTTTGTTTGTATGTGTTTGCAGAACCTTGAGTCTAGGTTGAAGGTTTTGCTGCCAGACGATGTGGGTGCTGCTTTGATGGATGGTGTTGTTTTATGCCATCTGGCTAATCACATTCGCCCTCGTTCCGTAGCCAGCATTCATGTACCTTCCCCTGCTGTGGTAAGTTTCACTCAATGTTTTTCTACAGACTTTCTTGGATCTCCTTGTAAATGAAATCATTTTCTGCACTCTAATTGACATGCATCAGTAAATATTCAGCATTCAAAACTAGCACATAAATTGATTGTTGTTTGATTTTACATTTTCTGTCTACAATCCCTCTAATAGCCAAAGCTGAGTATGGCCAAGTGTCGGCGGAATGTTGAGAATTTCTTGGATGCATGTAAAAAGCTTGGAGTGCCACAGGTAGGATGGCGTTTTTTTCCTTGTTTGGATGTATGACATATTAGCGTTATATCAGTTATCAGTGTATATGTATATTCATATACGGTATATTCATGTAATATGAATTGATAAGAACTTAATTTGGACAACTTTAAAGGCAATTTTCTTAATATTTTGATTTTGCACCCTCAGATTCCAGATTTTTAAATAGTTGGATCTTGGTCAATTATTAATAAATATTAACCGTACATCAATGGAAAGCTTATTTATTCAGTTTTCAGATGATGTATAAATCTCAATTTCAGAAAATTTACCCTTATGAATGGTTTTGTGGTTTTTAAATCAAAATGAAATTCTAATTTTATAATTACAGAAAATATTTATAGATTATAAGATTTAACACTGCAATAACATTTTCTCTTGAAAATTGATTTCCTTTAAGACTGCATTTAAGACAGTTATAGGGCCCTATGAAATTAGTTTTATCTCTTCCCTTTTCCCTTATCTTTTTTCTTTTCTAGATTCCATTTTTTTTAAATTTGAATTTTCCTACACTCTGTTTTAATGGTTACATTTAATATTAATGCATGTCTGATTATTCCAACAAAAAAACATGTCTAATTAATTGAAATCATGAAACTTACACAATTTAACAGCCATTTATTAAAAGTGTAACAAAAATGAATGTAAGTTAAGGCCCTATGAAATGCATTTTAATTTGATCTCAAATTCAGTTATGTGTTTTACTAACTTTAGTGTTTTCCATTTATTTTCTGGATTTCATTTTAATGGTTTCATTACATTTTAATAATCAAAAGCAGCTCTAATTATTTAATTACATTTTTAATTAAATAGTTTTAATAAAAATTGAATTATTGGTAGTAGTACTATCATTACATTAAGTAATATATTTCTGTCACCATTTCTTCAAGTTAAACCAAACTTTTATTTTGTCACTTTGCTGTGAAGACCTTTAGGTTTCTGTTTGTATACAATAGGATGATAGTTTTTCTCAAATCAAATGGTAAAATGCTCATGAAGTGACTGTCAGAGCAGTTCTAAGGATTATGTTTATATGTTCATGTACTCATATAATGAGGTGGCAGAGGCTAAAAACGCTGTAGGCATCATGTGTTCGTCCAATATGTGTGTAGTAAACGAACATGTAGATTCATATTTAAATAGTATTTTGTGGCTTAATATTCACAGACTCTAGTCCATATTGTGTTTAAACTTAAGTATACTGACCTACTTTTAATTTATTCATCCAAAATTTGGCAAATTACGTGACATTCCGCGTTATACAGAAAACTCAAATTTTATGGCGTTTCTTAAATATTACCAACTCTAAACATTTGGACTGTAGTGTATCATAATACTGAAATGCCAAATTTATGTCTGTTTTTGCTGTCTTCTAATCATCTTTTTAACGGGGTATTATACAGTAGATTTAAAAATCTGCCATTGATTTGTATTCATAATTACATTTACTTGTGTTCATAAACAGGACAAGTTGTGTTTGCCGCATCACATCCTGGAGGAGCGAGGTCTGGTAAAGGTTGGTGTCACTGTACAGGCACTGCTGGATCTTCCATCATCAAAACCTAACCAACTTTCTACCATGTAGCATCGCTGGATCATGGGACGTCCACTAGCATCCCTTTACCCTGCCTTACCACCTCATTCTCACTCCTCACTCACTGATCTTTGTCCTACTATGGGGAGGTCTTGACTCTTCATCCTTCACAACTGTGGTGAACAGGCCGGCTTCCCCCTACCTCTTATAAGCCTCTCTGGAGGGGTCTAGACATTTTAAAGCTCCAATATTCTGCCCTATATGAGGGAAAATGTAAATCTTAAAGCCACGCATTTCATTCTGAGGGGAAATACCTGTTTCTATTCCACAACTGCAATGCTGACTGTCTCCTCTTGATGCTGGCCCCCTTAATTTTGTATCTACATGTCTCACGTTCTCTCTTCTCTTGGACCGGTGAGCCTCCAGCGGGCGAGGACAGGAGAAAATCCTGCAGCTACTGTATCTGGCTGATTCTGGATCAGAGGGAAGATGATATTAATATGTCACTCCACCCCTCTCCTGTATGAAGTCACTAAGAGCTGTCAAACATCTTGTTACATTCTGACTGTTGTTTCCTGTCTCTTTGAAGAATTAAGTGGGGCAGAGACATGTACTGATGTACATGTAATAACAACCAGACCAGCAGCGAGGACACCTGGAAAGGACACAAACAAGTGTTGCCATAAAAACTGACATTGCTTTTACAGTCAGGTGAGTCATTGCCAGTGCATTAGAAAGTAATCATATCTTTCTGCATGCCTGGACGGTTTTAACAGTGAAGATACTGCTCACGTGCCCATACAAAACAAAGGCTTTTTTGTGCTCTTTGGCGTTGCCAAATGTTTGTTTTTCATGAGTGTTTTTCTCACAGGTTTTATTTAGTGTTTCAGTTCTCACAGCCTGCATGTGACAGGAATTCACAACATGATAAAATTTTGCGCATGCCTGTGTAATTGCATTGTGCTACATTTTTGACTGTTGTGCAGGTCTGGGCGAGTGTGGAAAGTTTTAGCACTAAAAATAGGTCAATTGTTAACATTTGCACAGCCTAATTATAATTACAGCATAAGAACAGTTCATTAATGAAAGATGCATTCGATTGTATGAGTAAATACACAATTAGGTAAAGAATAACAGCTAAAGAAAAAACTCTTTCATGGAAAAACAAATCAGAAGAGTCTTTGATATTTGGAAAACTGAATTAAGGGTTTGATGTGCAGCAGTTTGTCACCACAGTAAACTTAGAAGGTTTATAGAAAATTTTAAATATGTACAAATCGTTTTTAATTTGTTTTATCAGGGAATTTCTCTATTTACTTTTTACTTTTTATTTATGTGCTTTTGTATGTTTTATTTATTTTATTTGAGTTTTATTTATTTCTATATCAACCTCAGAAATACATTAACTGTATTGTCCAAAAGTTAGCAATACTGTTCAGTGTAATATATTTATTTCCAAACATGGAAAATGGGGCAGCCATCCTAACAGGTTGTAGCTTTGGAAGTTGCTTGCAGTCTGTATGTATATTTCTGTATGGCACTGCATTTACGTGCACACCAGAAAGTCGCTATTTTTGGAAGATCAGATGCAAAATCAGCGTTCACATTTACATGTCCTGTTTAGCAGATAAACTGTACATGTGGTGCATCAGTAACTGATTAGTTCACTGAAGAAATTATAATTTTCTGATAATTTACTCACCCCCATGTCATCCAAGATGTTCATGCCTTTCTTTCTACAGTCAAAAAGAAAGTTTTTTGAGGAAAACGTTTCAGGATTTTTCTCCATGGGGATCAGCAGGTTGAAGGTCCAAAGTTTCAATGCAGCTTCAAAAGGCTCTACATGATCCCAGACGAGGAATAAAGGTCTCATCTAGCAAAGCGATCTGTCATTTTCTTAAAAAAAATTTAAATGTGTATGTTTTTTAACCACAAATGCTCATCTTACACTACCTCAACTTCATGCTTTCCCTAGTCACGTTGAAAAGGTCACGCATGACGTAGGCGGCAGTACTGACACAGTGTTTACAAAGCTAACATTCAAAGAAAATCAAACAGCCTTTACAAATAAAGGTAAAACAGAGATGCCGGATGATTTCTGAGTTTTTCGCCCTAACCTACCTTTTCGAACTGGAGTACACAGGTGAAGATCCAACCATGTGTGACCTTCCCGCCAGGATTAGGTAATGCGTGAAATAGTAGATGCACATCACAGAGCTAGTGCAAGATGAACATTTGTGGCTCAAAAGTATTGAAATGTAAAAAAATTTCAGAAAATGGTCAATCGTTTTGCTAGATAAGACCCTTATTCTTTGGCTGGGATTGTGTAGAGCAGTGGTTCCCAACCACATTTCTGGAGGCCCAGCAACATTGCACATTTTGCATTTCTCCTTTGTCTAACATACTCATTTCAGGTCGTGGAGTCTGTGCTAAAGAGGTGATGATCTAAATCAGGTGTGTATGATTAAGGAGAAATGGAAAACATGTGGTGTTGGGGGGCCTTCAGGAACGTGGTTGGGAACCAGTGGTGTAGAGCTTAGGTCTTCAACCCTGCTCCTGGGGACCCACTTTTCTGCAAAGTTTCGCTCCAACCCTAATCAAAGGCACCTGAACCAGCTAATCAAGGTCTTTAGGATCATTTGAAAAGTCACAACCCAGGTGTGCTGGGTCAGGTTGGAAAGAAATATTTTTGGGACAGTGTCCAGGAGCAGGGTTTTAGACCTTTGGTTTAGAGCTGCATTGAAACTGCAGTTTGAACCTTCAAAACGTTGATCTCCATTAAAGTCCACTATATGGACAAACATCCTGGAATGTTTTCCTCAAAAACCTTAACTTCTTTTCGACTGAAGAAAGAAAGTCATGAACATCTTGGATGACATAGGGGTGAGTAAAAACCAGGACATTTTTAATTCAGGAGTGAAATAATCCTTAAATAGAATCCAGTCAAGGATAGGTCCATATTTCGTTTTTAGCAGGAATGAAAACTGGTCTGAGGAATAGAAGTTAAAAATAGAATTTCAGAAAACAGTGCGTACCATTATAAGGACTTTAAGTCTATCTCTCACATCCTTGTTTTCATTCACTTTAAATTCAATATGGCATCTAATCTGACTTACTGTAAATGTCCTCCATTTTGGGGTCTGTGGCAAGTTTGTATGTACTGTTTATTTTAGTGCGTGGCCAATTTAATCGTCATCAAGCGTTTGTTTTTTTTTTTGTTTTTTTATCAATCCCAGAATTCACCGGGTGCATGTGAAGCTTTACTTCCATAAGAATGAATTGAAAATGCTTGCTCTGTTCCACACAAGTGGACAGTACATGTAAATGTGAACTATTGTTATGTCTTAAGCCACTTGACGAGCAAGTTAGTACCATATATGACTGTTCACCATAAAAATACATGGCTATATTTAGTCACTAAACGCGTCTTGAAAGCTAGCCTGCCTGATGGTGTTTTGAAAAGAAAACATTGTTCATTGATTTATGCCTTTAGAAAAGTTAATAGTATGCTCAGCTGGCAGCTGTTGACAACTTTTCTGTGGAAAGGAGTTTTAGGATTTAGATGTGCAATGATGAGTAATGTCTAACTCCCCTATCATGCTCCACACAGCATAGCAGAAATTTGGTTCAGTTCCAGAGCTTTTTGATGGATGGATTGGTGACAGCATTTCCTCAGGCGTATTGCCTCTTTGACAAAATCTTAGCCAAGAATGTAAAAGGTTTTCTGCAGGTTACAGGTCCTGTTAACAAAATATGTTTCTGTTTTAGTTTCACTCAGTCACACCCTCTAATTTAGCTGTTTCTACCTGTTTATCCTCAATATTTATGACACAGTTTCCCAATTAGGCATCTGTCACTCATACACTACTAGTGCCATCATTTGCAAAACTCCTAAAATAGGTCAACTGCTGCTGTTTTAATAATACTCAGTATGCAACAATGAACTGTAGCACACCTCAAATTGACCAATAAAATGCTGAAATGGGTTTCATGACACTTATAAACAAGTAGACAGCTCATACTGAGTATGCACATTCACATTGTTCATTGAGAGGAGTATGCTATTGTATATGAAAGCCATTCTCATGTTTTTTTTTTCCCTTTCCAAATCAAGTTCCATCTTGGCAAAGTTTGAAATAATCACTCATCAGCTCCTATGTTGATGATAACTTCAGAAGTGTTGATTAAAAAGTAACAGACAGGAGACGACTCCTACGCAGTGCGTATTGTATATATATAAATGTTTTTGTATGACAACTGGATTGCATGTCTGGATTATACCATCATTCATGTACATAATCTATGTTTCAACACATTAGAGAGTTTCCTAAAAAGGAAACCAACCGAAACAAAGGTCAAAATACTGGAATAAATGGACCTTTTACAGTGTTTTATTGTGTCCTTGTCATTTGCTTTGTGCTTCACTGCAGGAACACAATTGTTCATGACAGGAGGAGAAAATACAGACACCCTCTAAGTGTCAAACAAAAATAAGCAATGCTTAAAATGGTCAAGCAAAGATTTGTAGTATGAGATGTGACCATTTGACATCTGCTACAGTAATAATGAAATGTGAATCCATTTCCAAGGAAAGCTCCTGTCTCTTTTCCAGAGAATCATACAAGACAGGGGGCCAGGAAGGAAGGGCTATGCTCTCTCAAGTTACATTGTGAATAAAATATTAGCAGACACTAACTTAATGTTGTGTCAAATACACAAGCAGTTTTGTGTAATTTAACTCTTTTCATCAATGACTGTATGACTGTGTCATCATTTCACACTACGGACAATTAAGGGTCTCACAGATAAAACACTCACTGATGCTTTAATGCGTTACTTACACACTATTGTGCTGTTTAAATACTGTGCAGTGCTTTGACACAATCCGTATTGTTAAAAGCGCTATATAAATAAAGGTGACTTGACTTGACTTAACACAATGCATTAAGATGTTTTGAATTTGAAGATCAGGGTAAATTTGACTTCTTTTGTCTTCTGGGAAGCATGTAGGTATCGTCTGTAGCTTTTGAAGGGCAGTACTATATGAAAATAAGAAAAATGTACACATCCTCATTCTGTTCAAAAGTTTACATCCCTGGCTCTTAATGCATTGCATTTCCTTCTGGAGCGTGAGTGAGCGTTTGAACCTTCTGCAATAGTTGTATAGGAGTCCCTCAGTTGTCCTCAGTGTGAAAAGATGGATCTCAAATCAAAATTGTTGGAATGACTGTTAAACTGCCAGCTGTTCTTCAGATCCCTCTTATATGGTGTATGTACTGCAAGGTAATTTGACTACTTACTATTTGCATTTATACTATTCGATATTTGAGATCGTTTTATATGTGCACTGCTACATGTAGTGTGTTTACTATTACTAAATATTATTTATACTAATGAAAGAAAGAGCAAAGTAGAGATAAACGTAGGCTCCATTATGGTCTATCCCTTTATAAATTCTGTCTTATAGCCTATACATTTTAAAACTACATTGTGCAACTGAATATATGAATTATTTCTCTTTCAATTATCTGATATTTCTGATTAGCTAATTGCAGGCATGCTGTCTCCCATCAGTATAAAACCCTGAGGGAACGTTTTAAGATGAAAAAAGAAATGTTTGTACTTGTAAGAGCTGAAAGTACTCAGAGCTCATTCAGCATTTAAACATTCCTTTTGCAAATAGACTTGTGAAAAGTTTTTGAAAGACGATGTGGGTTTTTTTTTTTTTCTGGCTGTCTTAAAGCAACCATATTTAAGCACATTAGGGGAAAGTAAATAAACAGAGTAACTCAAAGTAACCACATAGTACCCTAACAGTGCTGATTCACAGAGCACGACAGACGCACACAATGCACTGGAATAACACGACTGTTTTACAACAATAAACCTTTTCAAACAGCTCTCGAACGATCAGCTAAACAGTTCAGATTCAAATGACAAAACCACAAGTATTTAATTAAACATTTCAATGGAATTACTTATCTTGGCAGTGTGAGGTGTATGCTGTTCAAGAAAAGTACTAAGCAGGCAGTCTGTGAATAATGCCGGGATAGACACGCACGCGCGTGTGCGCGCTCACGCTGTGAGTCACAAGCTGTACCCAACAAAATTCGAGAACATTGAGCTCAAGTTCATTCAGACCATCCTAAGGCAACTAAATGGACTCATACCATCAGGATCGTTATACTACAGAAGATTGACAGTGAGTATACTTGCCTACCCTCTTCTTTTGTGCTGTAGTAGCTTTATCATGTGGATATTTGACTTCCTTCTTTCTCAGCACATTTTCAGATCTGATTTATGTATATAAATTGAATTAAGGTTTACTTAGTGGCCTGATTTACCTTATTCACTCTATATATTTACTTGTGTGTGTGTGCAGATATCAACATTTATGAATATTTGTGAATAGTTGATCAAAATATCAGCTTTTATCATAACACATTATAAGGCAAATATGTTATAATGTAACAAATGACAAATAACAAAACGTACACCTATGACAATTTTGTCTGCTTTGATCCTTGTAGCTGATTGCAAACATCTTGATATTGAATAAGATTTACTTAATGTCTTAAACATTTTAAACATAATGAAAATGTAATGTAATAGTTGCGTATTTATATATATTCTGTTTATGTAAGATCATTTGATTTGAACAAAATATGAACATTTTTTTTTTTTATGTATGTTCCATTTTGAATTTCTATGGTCTGTAATTTGCTTTCTCTTCTATTTTTAAAATATTTGTGCATAAAATCAGATTTGAGTTCACAGAATAATTTGCTCATCCTCATGTTGTTACCTTTTATGACTTCTTTCTTCCATGCAAGGTAAAAGACAATTATTTGATCATTTAATGGACTCCAAACTGTTCGTTTACCAATATTTTTCAAAATTCCTCTTTATGTTCTGG
This sequence comes from Garra rufa, assembly GCF_049309525.1. Lineage (NCBI taxonomy): Eukaryota > Metazoa > Chordata > Actinopteri > Cypriniformes > Cyprinidae > Garra > Garra rufa. The sequence goes on from NC_133365.1 coordinate 28,251,668, forward strand.
GTAAATAACGACAGAATATTATTTTTGGATGAACTGTCTCTTTAAGGCGAATAACTGGTCAAATACACAGTGATGCAGAACAGCTGTTTTAAGGTTAAGATGCCAAAGAGCTGACATGCTACTAAGCAGGCTATACCAAACCGAGTTAGCCACACCTTATGCGTGAGCGTTTAATGTGAGAGAGCAGTTATTCATTTTCCATTCACATGTGGAAAAAAGATTGGTGACAGCGTGGGTGATCTGAACACCTCCCTTTTAAAGACAATGTATTATTTTATCATGATTGCAGATCACTGCCACATTACATCACCCTAAACATAACAAAACAAGTGTGAAGAGAGACAACTGATGTAAATGCTTTATTCCTCTCTAGACACTGACAATAACCCTACAGGAGAACATGTTGCTGCTGGATAAGGTTCCTGCATGGCTCTCTGCCTTCACTCTGCTTTTGCTGACTCTGGAGACTGTCTCTACATCAGAGGTCACGGCCTGTGGAGTGGCGGGTAAGCTTCCTCGCTGATTCCACTGAAATGATATAACAAAATGGCACCATTCCATACTTCTGCTCATTCTGTAGAGTACAAAGAGAGTCACGTAGTGTGCAAGACAAACTGTATTTGCATGAACTTTTATCTAAGCTCTAATAGACTCTTAAATAGAACTGATAAATGTAAGGTTTCATATAATGAACCATGCTTTGAAAATGCTATAAAGAATCTTGTATAGTAGTTTATTTTCATAAATATCAGCTTTTTATATTATATATCAATATGTGACCGTGAACCACAAAACCAGTCATAGGGGTACATTTTATAGGACAATATCTGCCGTTTAAAGTTCGCCTTTAAATATTGCCTTTAAAGTTGTCCAAATGATGTTCTTAGCAATGCATTTTACTAATCAAAAATTAAGCTTTGATAAATGTACGGTAGGAAATTTACAAAATATCTTCATGAACATGATCTTTACTTAATATCCTAATGATTTTTGGCATAAAGGAAAAAACAATCATTTTGACCAATAAAATGTATTTTTAGCTATTACTACAAATATACCCATGCTACTTAAGACTGGCTTTGTTGTCCAGGTTCACATATTATGTCTCCCCTTAGTTAGTGTTGCTACAGTATGTCATGACAAGCCACCCCACACATCTTCTCACGCAGTGAAAAATACATTGTAGTGCAAAGGGAAAAATGACAAATGACAACAAGATATTTCTGGTATAGTGTTAGTGTTCAAATTTGGTCATTTTTTTTAAGAAATTCACACAAGACATACTATTTTGTGGCTCTTTAATGTGTGGTGACAGATCATTGTAGCTCCTCAGTTCCAGCGGCATGTGAAACGTTTAACTTTTCATATTTGCTTAAAGCATAAAATAAACATGAATGAACATCAGAAGGTATCTTGTTTCTACCATGGAAAGACATCAGTACACATCATATTTTAAGTTTGAGTCCATCAAGTTAATCTACTCTCCTGTCTGATTTGTTTGTCAGACAAAATGACAGATTCTGCGTTATGATTGGTCAGGCCGCCTGTCAATCTATTTTTTTATTGACATGAGAAATTGTAGTAAAAATGACTGAATAATTAGTTATATTAAATACATAATGAAAAAGAAGCAAAATAGAAACATAATATAAATGAAATAAATTCCAGTGAAATATATTCCCAATCATCTGTGGTGTCTTTCCGTCAATCCTAATGTGTGCATTTTGGTAACGGAACAGCAGTTGCACATGATGAGGTTGTGGATGTGACAGTATCTGTCCAGGAAGAAAGATGCATATGTGACAAGAGATCACAAAACCAGTCATTATGGTCAATTTTTTTAAATTGTGTAGGAATGTGCAATAAATAAACAAGCTTTCCATTGATGTATGGTTTGTTAGGATAGGACAACTATTTGAAAATCTGAAATTTGAGGAAGCAAAAAAATCTAAATATTGAGAAAATCGCCTTTAAATTTGTCCAAATGAAGTTCTTAGCAATGCATATTACTAATCAAAAAATTAAGTTTTGATATATTTACATTAGAAAATTTAAAATTAAATTGATAATTCTGACCCATACAATGTATTTTTGGCTACAGCTACAAATGCTACTTAAGTCTGGTTTTGTGATCCAGGGTCACATATGTGTTTAGAGTCACAGTGTGTCTCTTTCATTTGCAATAAAGTTTATGAAGGCTAAAATCGACAGTATGTGTGCCTAAAAGCTGATAAAAAAGTGATGAGATAGCTTTAATGTTCTTGTGCCTGGGCATGTTTATGCATAAATCTAAGTAATAATTGAAAACTTGATAAGAATACGAAGCATAAATTTAAAATTTCTGTCTCTTATTTGCTTAGTGGAGAAGAGGAGAGAAATACTCACAACTAAGCTGGTTACAGCTGATCATACATCTTCTGGTAAAAAAAAAAAAAAAAACTGAAAAGAAAAAACTGGTAGAAAACCTGTTTAAAATGTACAATTTCTGACATTTTAAGAAGAATTTTAAGTATCTGAGAGTTGGATGGTTGAGATTATAAACTCAGTAATGATGTGCCGTTGAAAGGATTAACTAATGATAACTTAACTAATGATATGATTATAAATATAACTTTTACTCTGTGTAAAAAACATTTACTAAGGAAGTAGTCAACCTATTTGATACTTCTTAAATACAATCTGAATTTTCTTTTACATTTGTGACACCATTCGTTTCCTTTGACATCATTTCCTTGTTGCTTAACTTGATGACCAGACAGACAGAGGTTTTAGCATGATATTGTGTCGTATATCACTCGTAGTTTGGCTGAGTTCACTGGATTTCGCAACTGTTGCTCTCATGCACACACAAACAATTTGTCTCATGGGAGTAGATTTGAGTTTAGAATTACATCTGGATGTTTAATGCAGGTGCTTGGTCTGTCTTCAGGCCAAGGTTTGTTAGTGCAATCAACAATGTTCACAGACTTATGGTGTTAATTTCCCACAGTGGATCCACCTGCCAATATTGATATATCAGACCCTGGCTTCTTGGGGTATGTCAATATCCACTGGACTCGGCCAGCCGGCCTTCAGAACCTCACAGGCTGCACAGTACGATACCAACTCCGATACTATGACACCTATGAGGAACGATGGAGGGTAAGAATCCTTGAGAACCCACCAAACACACCACACACAGTCTCATTTGTTTTCCTTTCAGCACATAAGCATTAATTTATCAGGCTCATTTCACAAAACCACAAAACTCTGTGGTACAAAAGTCTAAATTTAGACTTGATGCATGCTACACTCAGAAAGTTTGTTTTGTGGTCGTTTCCCTGAAACACATTACTAAAGCTTAACTTCTAGACTTGTTATAAATTAACTTTGTTTTGAAAGCAAACTGAATTTGTAAATAACATTTAGTGCTTTCATCAAAAAAAAAAGATGGTTCAGAGCCAAGTCAGTAAATATGTGTTTGTCTCTCTTCATTAATCATGGTTCAGTAAACGTCCAACACATTCACTTAGTAAACTAAATACAGTTCAGTGTTCCATGGAACTCTGATTCAATCTGAAACTCCTTTAAGTCAGAGCCAAAATCTGTGTTTTATTTAATGCAACCCCTCAGAAAGAACAATTCCCTGTGGGTGATGTACTTAGTATTCAGAAAGACATTTGTGTTACAGCATCTTCAAAACAAAGCAACTCTTTATGCCTTATTATTCTTACAGACGCAGTAATGCATGACTCAAAATTGTCCTCTTTTTGTGTTGTACAGAGTGTTCGAACTGTCAAGTTGACTTACGCTGCTCAGTTTGACCTTGAAAAACCAGTCAAGGTGAGAATACTCACTGTGCTGAAGTGTGCCTGCACCAATGGGACAGAGGTCCAAGGGGAGGAGACCGAGTGGGTCTACACACCTGAACCTGCAGGTAATGATTTAAAACGTATTCTTCCCCACTGAGAGCAAAGATCAGCCATACATAGTATATTGTGACTGAAAGGAGTCTAACTGAAACCTTATTTTTATTCCTTAAATTGCAGTTGCTTCTTTTAAATATGCACTGTGTAATGTAATCACAATCATTTTACCTTTAAAAATGGTTTCTTTTGAAATATGTTAAAAACAATCATTCGGAGGATGGAGATGAATCTTTACAGTGCGTAGTAATACATAAAAACAGCATTTTTTAAATATAGCAGTTCATCTCATTTTGTTTGGAGATCACATGACCAGTTGCAAAAATATTCATAGCTGGTGGGAAATAGAACATTTCCACAATTGCATCGGTAACCAGAAACGTGTGCTTCCTTGCGAGTATCTGATAGTAAGTTCCAGATAATGAAAATAGCAAACTAAGAACAAAAAACATCAGACAGACTATATAGACTCTACTATACTAACGTCAGCAAAGCAATAAAAATGCACTTTAAGTACTTGCTTAAGTGTGAATACGTTGGCTTCTTTGTGTGTGGCGTAATTCTTTGGACTTTCAGATGTATACATTTGTTTAAACATAATTTAAAAAATCAAACCACCTGAACTGACACGTCTGTTCACATCTGTATGTAGTCTTTTTAATCTGTGGTGTATTGCATAAACATACCAAAAGTGCTGGTCTAAACACACCCATCTGGAACATTTTCATAATATTATCATCCTGTTTTCAAGGAAAGTGCTTTTGAGGAGTGAACCAGCTATTGCACAAGTTAGATTGAATCTTTCTAGGAAAGTAATAAAATGCACTACCAGTCAAAAGTTTTTGAACAGTAGGATTTGTAATGTTTTTGTTGAAGTCTAAGCCTGCATTTTTTTGAAATCCAAAATACAGCAAAAGCAGTAACATTGTGAAATAATTTTACTATTTAAAATAAATGTAATTTATTTCAGTGATCAAAGCACAGCTTTTAGTGTCACATGATCCTTCAGAAACCATTCTATAGGTTGATTTGCTGTTCAAGAAACATTTTTTTAATTATTATCAATATTTAAAATAGTTGAGTTTATTTAGGATTCTTTAATGAATAGAAAGATCCAAAAAGCAATTATCTATCATTTACCTTTCAAAAGCTTGAAGTCAGTATAATTTTTTTTTTGTAAAGAAATGATTAAAATTAATACTTTCATTTAGTAAGGATGCTTTAAATTAATCAAAATTGATGACAAAGACATTTATAATGTTACAAAAGATTTTTATTACAGATAAATGCTGTTCTTCTGAACTTTCTATTCATCAAAGAAACCTGAAAAATTATACTTAGCTGTTTTCAACATAATAATAATAAATGTTTTTTGAAGAGCAAAACAGAATATTAGAATATTTTCTGAAGGATCATGTGACTGGAGTAATGATACTAAAAATTCAGCTTTGAAATCACAGGAATAAATTACATTTGAAAATATATTCAAATGGAGAAAAGTTATTTTAAACAGTAAAATATTTAAATGTTTTACAGTTTTTGCTTTGGATCAAATAAATGCAGGCTTGCTGAGCAGAAGAGACTTCTTTAAAAAACATTAAAAACTTTTGACTGGTAGTGTAAATCTCAATATAGGCCAACTGTCTGTTGGATTACATGTTAAATTGAATAATTACAGCACATTTAATTGATATTTTATGTAATTGGTTTAATTGGAATTTATATAATTGGGTGGTATTTGGAAAGGCCCTCGAGCTGGGACTCGAACTCGGGACACCCGTAGCGCAATGACACTATGTCGGTGCACTTAACCACATAGCTATCGTCACTAACCTACATTGTTCTTTCTGTATAATTTCTATTGGATTATTGTCTTAATAATTATCACCTGTTAAATAAACATGTTATCACTTGTCTCAGGTATGGCAGGATCACGAATACGAGATTTTCACTGTGTCTACTATGGAAAGGAGTACATGGAATGCACCTGGGAGTCAGGACCTGTCCAGCCTCCAGATTCACAGCATTACCTCTATTATTGGTAAGTACTTCCATGTGAACTGCTTGCAAACACCATTCAAGCATTCCAAACGATTTCACAGGTGCATTAAGAGCTTGTGCACTGTCTGTGCCTCAGGGGGAGCAGAGGACAGGTTGAAGCATAAGTCAATATTCTTAAATGTACTGAGTAACCTTATAGAGTTTCGCTGTTTTATCAATTCCATGGAAAGAAAAAAAAATACAATCCGCTATGCTCATTAGAGTATACAGTACACAGATTTAACTTTGGCAAAGTTTAACTTAAGCCAGTTTGGTTGGTGGATCTGATCAGTGCATTCCACTGGCCTTACAGGTCAAGACAGTACTGCTTAGCTGGACCAAACCAGTGTCTAGTTCTTTCCATAAATTTATGTAATGGGTCACAATACAACAGAATCTTCAATTTGATGTTAAAATACCATTTATAACATATTCTGAATATAGGCATAATTTTCTTTTAAATGATGCACATAACAACAAACAATCAGTTTTACATTGATATTACACGCTTAAAATAAAATAAGTACGCTTAAAGGAACACGCCACTAATTTTGAAAAGAGGCTAATAGGCCAACTCCCCTAGAGTTAAACAGTTGAGTTTTACCGTTTTCGAATACATTCAGCTGATCTCTGGGTTTGGCGGTAGCACTTTTAGCATAGCTCAGCATAGATCATTGAATCTGATTAGACCTTTAGCATCTCGCTCAAAAATGACCAGAGAGTTTTGATATTTTTCCTATTTAAAACTTGACTCTCCTGTAGTTACATCGTCTACTAAGACTGACAGAAAATGAAAATGTGCAATTTTCTAGGCCGATATGGCTAGGAACTGTACTCCCATTCCGGCGTAATAATCAAGAAACTTGCTGCCGTACCATGGATACCATTTTTGAGAGAGATGCTAACGGTCTAATCAGATTCAATGATCTATGCTAAGCTATGCTAAAATTGCTACCGCCAAACCCGGAGAGCTGCTGGATGTTTGTGAAAACGGTAAAAATCAACTGTTTAACTCTAGGGGAGTTTGAAAATTAGCCTACTTTCAAAAATAGAGGCGTGTTCCTTTAAAGTGTACTTATTTTATTATTAAAAATGTGTAATATCATGTAAAACTGATTTGTTTGTTATGCTACCGCCAGACCGAAAACAGTAAAACTCAACGTTGGAAAATTAGCCTATTTTCAAAAATAGTGGCGTGTTCCTTTAAAGTCTGTTTCTAAACACATTATAAATGTTAGAAATGTATTGCTGAAAACACATTACAAACACTGTGAACTATGTAGCACTAGATTGTGGAGCTAGACAGTTAAATAGTTTTTCATAATTTTTGTTTTCACAATTATTTCTCGATAACGCACTGGAGCCACTGAACATGGCCCTCACCTAACACACTATAGAGTGTTAGCACTTTCGTCATGATTTGGTCAGTTACCCAGATGCACGGCCATATTGGCAATACTCTGACGTAAACAACAGCATGGATTGCACGGTTAATGTACGACTGAATACGTTGTTCTGCTAATTTATGCAATATTTTGACAAACTAAAGTTAATAGGTGGTGAAAATACATACAAGCAGTATGTATATTAATTAAGATACTAGCCTAATATTTCATTAAATCCTGGTTCAGTTTGGCCAACCATAAAGCCTTTTGTTCCTCAGTTTTTTGCACTCTTCTCCTTGATTTGTTATTACTTTTGGCAGTGGCAATGTTTTTTTCCGGTCTGATTATTAGTATAGCCCAAAACATGACAATAATTGACCATTTTCTGCAAGTTTCATTCAGTTCAGTGGCATTGTTTATGTTAAGTGCAGCCAATATGGCCGATTGATGACGCAGCGTGAAAACACTATACTTTCTTTTTTTATTATTTGTATTGATTTTGATAATTTATTTTATTTACTCGGCAGGTTTTTTATCATACCAATTTGGCTGGGTGGTTAATAACACATTTCTGTGGTGTGATAAACTCAGAACACATATTTAATATTGCTTTACACAGACTTTAATGACTTGTGTGACAAAATGTATATCTGTTTTTCCAGGCATAGGGAAATGGATGAAAAAAGGGAATGTCCAGAATAAATTGATTTTTTCTTTCTTTCCATGGAACAGATAAAACAGCGGAAGCTTTTGCATTTAAACACTGAACTCTATAAGGTTCCTCAGTACATTCAAGTAAAATTTCTTGTGCTTCAACCTGTCCTCTACTCCCCCTGAGGCACAGACAGTGCTACAATGTATCTTTTGATAACTTATTATAAGCGTTTTTTATCACTCCAATTTGGCTGGGTGGTTAAGAACACATTTCTGTGTGTGACAAACTCAGAACACACATTTAATATTGCTTTACACAGACTGTAATGAATTGAAAAGTAAATGTACTGTATATCTGTTTTTTCAGGCACAGAGAAATGGATGAAACGAGGGAATGTCCAGAATACATAGTGTTATCTGAGGGTCGAAGAGGATGCAGGTTTTCTCGAGAATCACTCTTGGAGTTCTCAAAGTTTAATTTATGTGTAAATGGATCATATCCAGCAGGAAGTCTGAGAACGGCCTACTTTTCTATTGAGGTCCAAAACCATGGTAAGTACAGACTGCTTTATACCTGACAGAACAAATTTTACAATGAGTCTAGAAACTCTAGGGACATATACAGAATGAGCACCTGGTCTGACTCAATACTGAAGTACATTTGAGGACATATGCCTCATTTTCTTCTCACTTTCTTTCTCTGTGCAGTAAAACCAGCAGTGGTCTCCTCTGTGCATGTCTCAGAGACTGATGAAGGGTTGAAGGTAGATTGGTCACCACCTAGTGGTCAGGTGCCAGAACACTGCTTGGAATATGAGGTGGAGAGCAGCACTACGATGAAAAATGGCAAAGAAAAGCAGGTATTTAAATCGTCTATATATATTTTTTTCCTCTATGCAGTGCTGTTAGATGATTAACTGTCAAATGAATTGTCAAGTGGGCTGATAAGAATTGGACATATTAGATCAGGGAAACATCCAAAATGCCTTCAGGAATGGGACTGAAGAAGACTGATGACAAGTCTTTTTACAGTTGTGTAACATCCAGTAATTTGTAAACAACATTTGTCAACTGCCATTCACATTCTCTTGTCATTCTGAATCTTGGCATCCACCGTTAAACCAAAATTTCATTTGTGTAGTATGCCAATACAAATTCCAAAAAGAGCCAGGACTCCAGTCTGTCAAACGCACCCATGTTGTCTTTATTTTTTCCCTTCAGGAAAGGATGGTTCTTCAGAATTTAGAAGACACATCTTATTGCCTCCCAAAAGAGGTAGAAAGTCAGAAAACATGCTTTCGAATCAGGTCAAAAGTGAACACATACTGCGCTGATGAGGGATTTTGGAGTGAATGGAGCCAAACAAAGTGTACAGGTTAGACCTATTGATTTAAGAGTTTCCTGCCATTCAGATCTTCAGAAATATTTAAAATTGGCATGTTGTTGTATCTTTATTTAATGTGCTCGTTTTAATATTTATGACTTAAAGGAGTAGTTCACTTTCAGAATAAAAATGTACAGATAATGTACTCACTCCCTTGTCATCCAAGATGTTCATGTCTTTCTTTCTTCAGTTGTCAGGAAATTATGTATTTTGAGGAAAACATTTCAGGATTTCTCTCCCTATAAGGGACTTCTATGGTACCCCAGAGTTTGAACTTCCAAAATGCAGCTTTAAAGGGCTCTAAACGATCACAGTCGAGGAAAGAAGAGTCTTTTCTAGCAAAACAATCTGTTATTTAAAAAAAAAAAATACAATTATAATATACTTTTTAACCTCAAATGCTCATCTTGTCTAGCTCTGTGTGTACTCTGTGTAGACCTTAAAAAGTATATAAATTGTAAATGTTTTTAGAAAATAACCAATCGTTTCGCTAGATAAGACCCTTCTTCCTCGGCTGGGATCATTTAGAGCCCTTTGAAGCTGGATTTAAACTGCATTTTAGAAGTTCAAACTCAGGGGCACCATAGAAGTCTATTATATGAAGAGAAATCCTGAAATATTTTACTCAAAAAACATAATTTCTTTGCGACTGACGAAAGAAAGACATGAACATCTTGGATGACAAGGGGGAGAGTACATTATCTGTACATTTTTGTTCTGAAAGTGAACTACTCCTTTAAGGCCTGTTCACACTAAGGATATTAACTATAAAGATAAAGATACAGTTCTAAAAATCGTTCTCAAGATTAAAGAATAGCAGATTCCACACCACAGCTATAACGATAAAAGCACAGAGAAATAATATCATTGGAATCACTTTTAGAATGATTTTTTTTTTCCAGCTGATGAACGATAAAAACACTGAAGGCCAATCAGAATCAGTCCTGCTGTCACAAGCTCAAGAATTTAAAGGGTTGAAAATTGAAATGTTGTTCCAAGACCATAAAAGCTTTGTCTGTCTTCTGAACACAGATTAAAGGGGTCATCGGATGCCCATTTTCCACAAGTTCATATGATTCTTTAGGGTCTTAATGAAAAGTCTTTAATATACTCTGGTTAAAAATTCTCAATAGTAGTGTAAAAAACACTCTTTTACCTTGTCAAAATCAGCTTTGCAAAATATCAGCTCATTTTATGCATGGGCCCTTTAAATGCAAATGAGCTCTGCTTGCCCCGCCCCTCTCTGCTGAGGGATTACGAGCTGTAATGTTTACTTTAGCTGCTTTTAGCCGCGTTTATTGGCAAAACTTGCCAACAAGCACATCATTAAGAAAGGCCATTTGCAAAGATGCATAAAAAAACCTTATACTCACTTGTGCTGTGGGTGAAGCCGCATCACGAATGATTCACACGAACATAGATGCATATGTAGATCGGCGCTTTCCTTTTAAAAGCGAAAGTAACTTTGTCCTCTGCCTCTTAAGCGGCTCAGATGTCGGGAGTAAATTACTACTGCTATGTTCATTATTACATCCAACAGCAGAACACCTCAATTGCTCAATTAGTGTCTTCCTCTGCACCTTTGAAACGACATGGGGATAAGTGATTAATGACTAAATTTTCATTTTAGGGTAACCCTTTAAAGCGGCAGACGAGCCTGCTCTTAGAATGAACAGACAATATCATTCTCTGGCGTGGACTCTAATATAGTTACCTTTATAGTTATCGTTCTTGGTTTGAACTGGCCTTAACACAAAATGATCCAAAATGGTCCTTTCCATTTTAAACTTCTAATGTTAGTTTTAATCGTTACTGTCTTTTTCTTTCTGTTACCATCAGAAAATATAGAAACTGTCCCAACATGGAAATATCTCAGTCTGGTGGGCCTGGTGGTCATTGGTATTGCTGGAGTCATCATCTTCTGTCTGTCATTATGGATATTGAAGAAGATGTAAGTATATGGCTAATAAGAAACAGATTCACTTACAGATTCTTTGTTCTTCAATGATTCTAAAACTTATTTCTGTTCCCACAGTTGCATAAAAAAGATCAACAGAAAGGATGTCCGCTATACTTTATACAAGGAGAAAGTCAACAAGACCATGCCCACTATCCTCAGCCCCATTTTCAAGTGATGCTACTTTTTACCTGCTACGCTGAATTACCGTTTAGCAGTTTCTAGACCACAGCAAAAGCACACTACTCAGAGAAACAAACATAAGTGAGATTTCAGCACGCTTAGTGCATTTAAAGTGATCCAAAACCAGTAATCTTGTGGACATCTAAGTGAACCACAGCACTGACTTGAATGTATGAGCCACTTTGTTTGCCAAGCCAATATATTATTATGTGATGTGTTTACGCACATATCGTGTCACTTAAAGTTACTCAGAGATTTTTCAAAGTCCAGTGGTCTTGCCAGTTCAGCCAATGGTTTTTCAAATGCCAGTGCTCTTGCCAATTATACCAGTGATCTTGATATTTTAGCCAGCGATTTTTCAAATGCCAATGATCTTGTCAGTTTTATTTTTCTATTAGCTTCATTTGCTGTTTCACTTGGATGTATGACTCTTTCAGTATTTGAGTTTATTTTACTGCTGATTAAATAATGAAGACATCAGGAGTAGAGTAGTCATACACTTGGAAAAAAGTGCTAACTTTTTAAATGCATTATTAAAATCAAATTTAATTTCTATTTCTTTTGTGATTGTGAAAGTTTTTTTTTTTTTTTACAATAGATACAATCATCTAGAAGTCTGTAAAACACCCAGATATGCAGTTACAGAACATTTTTATTTGTTCAGAACATCAAAGCCCTTCCTGGTGGTCATCATCAAATCCTCTGCTGACTAGGCTTGGTGAGTGTGTATGGTGACTGGAATGGTGATGTTTGGGTGGGTCATCATGACATTACACCGTATAGTAAAAAGGACGCACTGCATTACCTCCAAGAAACAGAGAGTTACTGCATTCTGCATAGAACTATCACTCAGGCAACAAACAGTGTTGTTTTGACAAGTTCTACATTCACATGTCTTCAGGCCACTATCCTCTAATAGTAAATCAAAGCACTTTCTTTAACCTACTTTTTTAACGTTAATGGATCCTAGTGCCGTCTCCACACCCTACTCATTTTATGACTCAGCTTTCCTAGAAATAAGAAGTTGTTAAAGGGATAGTTTTTTTTTCTCCAAAAAAAAGAAAATTCTGTCAGCATTTAGTCACCCTCATGTCATACTGTTTGTCTTTCTTCCGTGGAACACAACAGATGTTTTTTCTTCATTCACTGATGTTGTGGAACCTGTTTACTTTCATGTATGGACAAAAATGTTGAACATTTATTTAAAATATTTTATTTTGTGTATTGCACTATGGTAATGATTGTTTTTTTGGCAGAAAGCATCTTATTTGCTAGCCAGTGTGTAGCAGATTCTTATTTGGACATTTGGACTTTATTTGGTCATTGAAATAAATATGAAAAATAGTAAGACTTAAATATATTTTCTTATAAAACATACTTCAATATATATATATTCACAGTGTACAGCAGTATATAATAAATATCTCTTTGTTTATTTTGATCATGTTGAATTCAAGTTGGTTATTATTGATATTGATATGTCAAAAATGCTCCAATTGAACCAAATTCATCGTATTTTTTATCAAAGGTTTCAATTGTAAAATTGTAGATGTATATAAATAAAGAAAGAAAGCAAGAATTTTTGTACAATAGCCTATTCTATCTTATTATAACCCAAGCAATATGGTCACTGAATTCATCGTGTGAGGCAGTTTCCTGTAGAAGCCTGTCTGGAACTTCACTAAAAGGGTTGTGTTTGTACTGTAGTTACCAGTCATTGTTTTAGGTGTGGAATTTCAATTGACTGACAGCTGTGAACATTATCAGTGAAGCAGTAAAGTAAAACCTTCTCAGTTTTGAAACACAATATTGTCTTGAACAGACAGAGATCATTATTACAGTAATCCTCTATTCAACAATCTCACGATATCAACCTTGATAATCTACAACTATAATATTCACTGGAAAATGAAATAAGTCATTTCCAAGTAAAGCTACACATCAACCTTGACCACCAGCAAGCATGTCAGCCACACATGGGTGGCCATTCATCAGAAAGTGGAAGATAAAAACATCAGTGAAATTGTGACTCAAGATGAGTCGAAGGTGAGCCATCCCGTATACCACATACCCGTGTGAATACTGGCTCTATGCAGCTGTACATATTTCCATGGGATCATAATTCATAGACTATTGATAACTGTCCTAGTTGAAAAGTGTCCATAACAGCATTCCAGATATACACAATATTGCCAAAAGTATTGGGACACCCCCTTCTAATGAACAGGTTTGACTACTTTAATAATTTCCATGAGTACAAATCTTAATGTTTAAGCATATAATACTATTCTAGGGTATTGTGTGCTTCTAATGTTATAGCAACAGTTTGGGAATAAAACTTTTTCTATATAGTCAGTGTGGAAGAATTTGACTGGTCTGCATAAAGCCAAGGCCTAATCCCAGCTAAACACATCTTGTGTGACTTAAAATGGAGACCTTGAGCCAAAAAATAATCACCAAACACCAATGTGAAGTATTAGGACACCCCCTTCTTTAGAACAGAAAACGGCACTTCCAAAACAGTGGCAACAAAGATGGAAACAATTAATAAATTTAAAAATTGTATTTCCATCTTTGTTGCAAAAGTTTTGGAAGTGTCTAAAATGAGTCATTGGTGTTTAGTGATGAGTTTTTGCCTCAAGGTCTGCATTTAAAGTCACACCAGAGGTGTTCATCTGGGATTGAGACTTTGCTTTCTGCAGACCAGCCAAGTTTTTCCACACTGACTGAATCAATAATTTATTTTTGAACCTTGCTTTATACAAAGAGGCATTGTCAGGCTAGAATAGAAAAAGGTCCTGTCCAAACTGTTCCTATAAAATTAGAAGCACACAATTCTCTAGAATATCATCATATGCTTAAACATTAAGATTTGTACTCATGGAAATTGCTAAAGTAGTCAAACCTATTCATTAGAAGGGGGTGTCCCAATACTTTTAGCAATATAGTGTACATGTTTTTGAAGAACTGAGCATTGCAACTTGTTACAGTCTGTTAAACACCAATCAGAATCTGTCATTAATTACTCACCCTCATGTCGTTCTAAACCTGTAAGACCTTTGTTCATCTTCTGAACACAAATTTAGATAGTTTTGATGAAATCCGAGAGCTGTCTGACTCTCCATAAAGTGTTTTCATGTTATGTCATCAATCCAGAAGTTAGCCGTTGTTCCTAACTGGAAGTAATGTATGGGCTTGGCGAAAAAATGAAGAAAACTAAATGTCAGGATAAGAAATAGAAGGAAGAATTGAGTTGGGTTGTTCCAAAATGTCATTGGTGTGGGAATAGTATTATTCTATTATTCTATAGGCTTATCCCATGCATCAGATTTCATCAGAAATAACTTAATTTGTGTTCCGAAGATGAGGAAGTTCTTATGAGTTTGGAACGACATGAGAGTGAGTAATTAACCATATGCACGCATTACTTCCTTGTTTAGACAAGCCAGCTCAGTAATTTCCGGTCAACTGTACTGGGCCGTAATAGGAGTGTACCTAGCTCGTTTTCTCTACATAATCCATTCACAATCGAAGAAAAGTTTTGTTTGTCTAAAAGGACCAAACCTCCATGTATACCGTTTCAAGAATGACAAACGCGAGTTTAAAAAAATATGCGAGTAAATCGGCTAAATACAGTGTCTTGCGAAATTATTCATACCCCTTCATTTTTTTCACATTTTGTTATGTTGCTGCCTCATGTTAAACTACTTTTTGCCACATCAATCTACACCCCCTACTCCATAATGGCAAAGCAAGAAAATAGGTTTTTAACATTTGTGCAAATTTATTAAAAATAAAAAACTGAAAAGATCCCGTTGCATAAGTACTCATACCCTTTTCTGGGACACTCAAAATTTGGCTCAGGAGCATTCATATTGCTTCTAGATGTTACTACACTTCGAGTGGAATTAAACTGTGGCAAATCCATTTGAATGAGTATGATTTAGAAAGACACACACCTCTCAGAAAAGGTCTAACAGCTGAAAATGCATATCAGAGCAAAAACCAAGTCCTGAGGTCAAGATAACTGCCTGTAGAGCTCAGTGACAGACTTGCATTAAGGCAATGATCTAGGGAAGAGTTCAGAAAAACATCTGCTGCATTGAAGGTTCACAGAAGCATGCAGCCTCCATTCCGTACCGCCGCTCCCTATACGCAGAGTACGCAGTCTGCGTACGACACCAACTCCCAGGGGGGCACCATCCCAGCTGCTCCAAAAAAAAAATCGTTTTTATATATTATAATAATAAATTAATATTAATAATATACATATACAAATAAACAAAAATATAAAAAATATAAACGTATATATTGCATTTTACGGTGAACGCAGGGTAGGCTAGTAAGCACACGTGATGACGCGCCCTCACCTCTTTTTACGGCTGCCTATTTGGCCAAAAATGATGATGATAATTGATGAACAATGTGCCTGGTCCTGGAAAGAGACATCAACAGTCCGGCGCCGAGAAACGAAAGAAAAAAAAGCCCAAGATGAAGCCCGTGCATCACTTTCAGGTGCGTTCATAATCCTGTGAAACTTTAAAGTTCTGTCGACGTTATGTGTTTTAAAGTCGGTAATAATTTCACGACGAACGCATCTTTCCTAATATGAATACAAGCAGATCTAAGTAAACAAAATGATTTAAATGCATTATATTAAAACACAGAGGCAATTATGATTATTGATTAATAATGACCATATGGTGTCATTAAATAACAGTGTTATATACATAATCTAATACAAAATTAACAGTTTACATTACAATTTTAATAGAAATGTCTGAAAAGGGCACCAAAGGCCTGGTAAATGCAGTTGTTACACTTACATGATGATCGAATTCCTTGTTGACCAAACATTTAATTAAAATATCCACATAATCTTTCCTATCATTTCCTCAACAAAAATATGTGGACATCATAACCCTTGTCTGCTTTATTGTCAAAACTGCCACATGTACAGTCAGGGTTTCCGCGGGGTCTTAAAAAGTCTCAAATTTAAAAATCTAAATTTTAGGCCTTAAAAAGTCTTAAATTCGCTGTTCTAGGTCTTAAATAATTGTACACAGGTCTTAGTTTTCCGATGTCCATGTAACGCTACCTCTAAAGCTCATTTAAATTCTTTTTTTGTTGTTTCCGTGGTGTTGTAGTTCTTTGTTTCACTATTCCAAATATAATTTGCTGTATTTAAACTACAAATGAGACCAACATGCAATAGCCAATTAGCTTTCTGTTATTGGCGCGAGTCTCTCTCCGATTGTAACTAGGGCTGTTCGATTCCGAAAATTTTGGAATCGATTCCGATTCCGATTCCTGGTTCTGGAATCGATTGGATTCGATTCCAGAATCGATTCCTCACTGTTGTTTCGATTCTTTTTCGATTCTTGTTTTTTAGATTCGAGGAAGCTAATTTCGCAATGTATGCAGGATGTAAAGGTTGTATAAAGTTACCTTCTCATAATATGAAGCTTCATTTGTAAAAAAAAAAAAAAAAAAAAAAAAAGAAGATATATATACTATTTTTCTGTAGCTCTGACTGATTTCAAATTGTAATTCATTGCCCAGGAAATTAGTCGTAACCCACAGCTCAGCAGTGGACATGCATTTATTGCATGAATAAAACAAGATGTGACGTGTATAAAATGACAAAACTATACACTGAAACAAAATAAACAGAACTTCAACAACAACACTGATATGAGAGCTCGTGGCGAGAGCTGTCAATCAGATGCGCTCTCGGCCACTGATACGTGCTCTCTGCGTTTTCTTTCAGAGTCATCATTGGCTGATAGAAAGATTAAAAATAGCATTTATTTAAGATGTAAATATAAGACACGTCATGATCCATTCTGTCCTGCAGCGCTCTAAAATTGTGGACATCATGAGCCAGTTTTCCCGTAAAATAACATCTGAATCGTTTTTTCTGGTTCATTTAAATGATCTATCCGAACGAATCTTTTCGTGGAAAAGTATCAGACTATAATAACTATTAGTGAGCAAGAGGCAAATTAATGGGTGCTTCTCAAACGGAAGGCTGTGTCCTTAAACTCATTTTTATTACGTTTATTTTCGTCAATCGACGTTTGATGACTTGCAGCCGAAATATGCAGCCTTCATGGAATGCAGCCTTCCGTTTAAGAGGTAAGCTTTGTTTAACTGAAAACGGCTCTGAATGAGGAGTCGATTCCCCTTGAGAGGATCGATTCCAAACGTTGGAATCGACTCTCGATTCCCAATGCCTCGGAATCGAGGAATCGATTCTTTTTGGAATCGATTCCCAGCCCTAATTGTAACGCATAAGTAAAATGGATTTAACTTTTTAGCTATGAGGAAGTGCAAGTTTAGTGATACTTAGCTTGAAAAAACTGAATATAGGGCTTGGCTAAGGCCAGTTGCTAACAACTGTAGATTTTTTTCTCCCTCTGTGGAAGTTACTGCGTCTTCAGACAGAATCGCAGTAGCAGAATACAGGTCAAACTACCTTTTTCTGTATATAATGTTCTCAATAATAATAATAAATATAGGTCGAGCTAGCTGTCCGCCAGCCTTCGAGATACTTTTAAAATGTTTTTTTATACTTTCCTGACCGAACAAACCGCCTGATTAAAACTGAAGTGACAAAAACAACTAGCGAAGCATCGAAAGGCAAGAAAGATTAATATTTTAATACATTCAACGTAAACAGAAATTGATAATGGATAGTGTATTTCTGGTCTATTTGTGACATACTTTAAAACAAATGAATGTAACAGCACTCTAAAGAAACACACTGAGGTAAAAATTTAAAATGTATAGTTTATTTATAACATGATATAGTTCAGTAATATACCAAGTGAGCTTTTTGCTGAAAATTCTCACAATTACAAATGATACATTAATTTTAGCTCAATAAACAAGTTGTTAGTCAAGTAGTTACTTACATATTAGACAAAATATTTTCACTGTTTTGTTCTGTTTCACCAACGAAAATGGTTCCAAACAAGGATCGCAGCAGAAGCATTCTCCTAGCAACGTTTTGCTATGATTCAGCGTTTTGCTCGAATCAGTTGAAATAACTCGCTCATGAAGAGACTTACCGCCACCTGCTGGTAGTTTAGTGTGTTTAAAAGTATGCCTCCACACCCAACATTTCTAATTTATAAATCAATAAATGTATTTAAAACATTAATCTCACTTTTAATTTTGCAGTTTAAATTGTGTAATCTCACTGCTAACAGCCATTTAGAATTTATTGATAAATTCATAAAATAAATTTCAAAGGTAATGCATACATTTCAAAAGTAAAAAAAAAAAAGGCCTTTATAAAGGTAAATCAAATATGCAGATTTAAGAGCACTGATGAAAATATTGCTTCAGAATTTTTTACATCAGATATTTCTAGTGGTACTTTTATGGGGATATTTTGTGTGGAATAGTATCTGCTGATATGAAAAGTTCACTGTATATCGTAGTAATAAATTTAATTTATGCCAGCCATGAAATTGTGTTTACTTTTTACATTAAATATTACATATATGCATGTAATATAATATCTATTTCCATTACAGGTTTCGGTCTTAAATTTCATATAAGGTGGTATTAAAAAGGTCTTAAAAAGTCTTAAATTTCACTTGTTCATATCTGCAGAAACCCTGACAGTGCATACAAGAGTTTTGAAGTTTCGTTTCTCTCTCACCCTTGGTGCAAGCAGGTAAAAACACAGAATAAAAATATATTTAAAAAATACAGACAAATACAAATATTATATATTCTATAAAACAAAATTTACAAGCATGGATATTATAGAAAGATAAAAAGGCAGATAACCATGGTTTTATAGTAAAACTGCTTAATTTCCTTTTGTATGATTCTGAGACTATTAAATCAATCAGACAACTGTATTAATAAAATCATAGCCATTGGAGGTAACTCTTTGTTGTTGATAAAACTGTTTTATTACACCGATCTTGCTATTTCGCTCTTTATTTACCTTTTTGACCAAAAATAACTGTTTATTTAAAAGTGCGCTCAGTAATTCTTCAGATAATATCTTCTGCTTCATTTAATGCAGGGTCAATGCTGAAATACCTTTGTAAATTTTGAACTTTGGAAAGCTCCAGCAGATGACAGTGTTGATTTTATTTCAGTTTATTATTGTTTATTTTATTAAGATTTCACATTTTTAAATGTTTTATTTAAAGTGTAATTTTAGTTTTAGTTAAAAACAGTATTTTTTGCTGTAGAGCTACAATTGTAATTTATAAATTTATTTAATTTATTTAAATTTACTTTTATTTGAAGAAAGTTCTATTTTGGCCCCTATAGTAGGAGTTTTTTTTATTATTTTACTTTTACTTCCGTAATATTTGGGGGAGGGGGCACAAAAGTAAATTTCTGCTTAGGGCACCCATTTGGCCAGCAGCGGCCCTGAGTAGGAGTCTCAAGAGGTGTCCACCTATATATAACACATATGTGACCCTGGACCACAAAACCAGTCTTAAGTCGCTGGGGTATATTTGTAGCAATAGCCCAAAATACATTGTATGGGTCAAAATTATTGATTTTTCTTTTATGCCAAAAATCATTAGGAAATTAAGTAAAGATCATGTTCCATGAAGATGTTTTGTAATATTCCTACTGTAAACATATCAAAATGTAATTTTTGATTAGTAATATGCATTGTTAAGAACTTAATTTGGACAACTTTAAAGGTGATTTTCTCAGTATTTTGATTTTTTTGCACCCTCAGATTCCAGATGTTCAAATAGATGTATCTTGGCCAAATATTGCCCTATCCTAACAAACCATATATCAATAGAAAGCTTATTTATTGAGCTTTCATATGATGCATACATTTCAAGTTTTGTAAAATTTAACCTTATGACTGGTTTTGTGGTCCAGGGTCACATATTAAATGAGCATCAGCGGAAGTTTACGAGCTGGCTTATCATTATGCAGAAGTTTAAAGAAAGCTCCGTGCATATGTTCTATTAATGACAACATTTTCATTTTTGGGTGAACTATCCCTTTAAAACACGAATAGTTTGTTAAGTGGGAGCTCTCTAAATGTTGGCGCGCAAACAGTCACTGCAGGCCTCAGACACTGTAAACATGAAATGACTGACCATTTATAACATGACGAGAGCACTTAAATTATATCCTGAAATAAATCAGACCACTGTTAACTAAAAACACAAAATGATAAACTATATTTGTTTGCCGTCATCAATGATATTTTTAGTGTTTGCTGGACAAAAGCTAATGTGCTCTTTGTGAGACAACGCTTATACGGCTTATTTTATAATTGTAAAATATACTTCAAAATGTTTACTGAGACTCGAAATGCCACGCTAGTTTAGCTGGTATTTCAGAAGGATAACAGGAAAACACGAAGAAACAGTTTGGAGTTCTCAAATAAAGGTAAATTATGCGGTTTATTTACTTTATGTAGGAATAAACAGCAGCTTAATTTGGGCTATTGGAAAGTGAATGAATTCTATTGTATCGTAGAAACCTGTTGCACCTGAATAGCTTTGAAGAGTGCTTTTAAGTTTCACTGGAAACCAGCGCTTTTGTGTGTGTGAAACAAAGAACGCTTATGATATATGCAGAGACACATAGGCGTGATGTGTTCATCAACCTACTTCCTTTCTGTTTTATAGGCTACTTTGTGCAGTCCAGTTAAGTTCTAGTAATGTGTATTTATAGGGAGCTCGCTGTGTGCATGGAGGCAGTGTGTCATGCTGGATTAGAAAATAATCTTTCCAAACTGTTGCAACAGTTTACGGTTAATTCACTAGAATGTCATGATGCAACATTAACATTTGCTTTTATTAGAATTACTGAAATAACAAAACCATTATTTAAAAGGGAGTTTTGGCACTGTGCGTGATTTATTTAACAGTTTAATACACTTGATTTACCAGTGTACTCGTTCTAGAAGTGTAATTTGCTCTGCATAAAGAATATGCAGATGGCCCACACATTAGGTATTTTAATGTAAATAATACTACTTATTATTAACAGTCACGATTACAATATCCTGGTGAATAATTAACAAACGTATAATGTCACCAGCCAGTGTATTTAGTTGATGATTAATGGTAGTACGACGAAATATTTATTCTTCATTGATGTTCAGCCGAGGGCTACAGCACCCTCTATTGGTGACTAATTATACAAACCATGCTGTAAACGCCATGAAAGCTAATTTTTAAGGCTGGTTTAGAGAGGTGGAATGGAGAATGTTGCTGTCAGCTGAGTATAACAGCAGGGGGCAGCACAGGACAGATAATGTAACCATGTTCATTGTTCACACCCTAACCATATGAATCTAAACAAATCTGTAATTTGCACAGTGGTCATAACAAGTCATTTAGTTGCATGAAAACTACTTTTGTTGTGGTTGATTAAGCTTCAAAACCACAAAAATAATAAGCATTGTATTGTCCTTTTATCAATGTATCTTTCTAGGCTGTTCCATGCTGTTCTGGCAGTTGTTGTTGTTGTTGTTTTAACATGGGTGCCATTAGAATTTCTGTTATGTAATTCTGGTTATCTGCTGTGCCACTAGAGACATATGTTAAATCATATAACGGACAGACCAGGAAGTGTGAAGGCAGGATGTAGAAAAGGAAGGAAGGGGAGGACAAAGGGATGTCAGTTATAGACGTAGGAGTTATAGAGTTTGCAGATGTTTTTCTTGTGTATTACTTTTGCAATGATTACAATGGCATTCAAATGCGCCTCTGAGAACAGCATTGTTTTTTTGTTTTTTTTGCTTGCAAACACTTTGCACCAACCTAACAATAAAAACAGACATAAATCCATTGTGTCTGAATACTCTGGTTCATAATGTGACTTGATGTATTCATGCAGGACTACTCATTTCAAGCTTTTATTTATTTGCATGTCAGTTTAAAATCACAATGTAACGGAAGTAACAATATTTTTCTCAGTATTGTGATGTACATCCAGGTGAAACAGATTATTAAAAAAAAGACTTGTTCAGCCCATTTAGTGTTGACTAGATGGAGGCAAATCTGATTTGGTTGAAAGATACGACCGGGATTTAAGCTGACTAAATGATTGGAGAATCTGGCATACAACACCAGAAGTGTGTGCTTTCACTGGAAGATTTACTGTATGACATTATGATAAAAAAACAAGGTCAAAACAATAATAATAAAAAAAGATAATATGCATGGATGAATAACCTTAATGCAGAGTCTGTTGTGCTTTATGAGTGTGTTCTGGCTTTGTTTTAGGAGGTATGCCAATGAACAAACAGTTATCAGTGTGAATATGTACAATATGTGTGTGCACTTGTATCTGTATTTGAGTGTGCAAATATACCACACCAGTCAAATGTTTGGACACACTTAACTAAATATTTGTTCATAATTTTCTTTAAAAAAGTTGAATGCATGGAGACAAATATAAAAGTATGCTTGCATATGAATTTCTTTAACAAACTAAATCTTCAATTTAAAGAAAATTATGTTTGGTACAGTTTTTGCTTTTGGAAATAGATGAAAAAGTGATGCACATCATATTGGTTGATAGTGTGCAGAGCTGTAATTTAGACAAAGGACATCTTGAAAGAAGTTAAAATATGTTTGAAAGTTAGTTCTGATTTGTTTAGCTTTTTTTGATCACTACATAATTCCTGTTTTTCCATATTTTAGAGTTCCATGAATAGAGTTGAAATGAATAGAATTTGTTGTCAAATGTGCGTAAAGTTAGAGTAGATGGTTGTTGGTGTGTCTAAACTTTTGACTGGTTTTGTGTGTTAGTCAGGATTAGATAAAAACAAATGAAGGTCATGTCCATGCCTTAATTTATTTTGCACGTAGATTGTTGCTATGGTACTGGTCTCTGGACTGTGTGAGAGAAAAATAATGACGGCAGAAATAAACCTAGACTCCACCCTCAAGCTCCGCCTCCAATTTACCCCATGTTTTAAAGCGTTTTGCAATTGCTGTGGCATTCCGTGACATTGTTCACATATAAGATCTACCTCTCTCTCACTCCCTCTTTTCTTCTTTTCATTTCTGTTTTTTTTCCCGTTCACAACTAAAACACAATCTTTGTGATCAGAAAGCAGGCTGGATAAAGAGATGAAGTGAGAAATATGTTGGGGTCAGAAGGGTGAGCGCAAAGCTGTTATCTGGCATCTGTAACTGCCAGCATTGTTACATAACTCTCAGTGGCAGAGAAAGTGAACAAAGGCTGGAGTACAACAGAACACAATGAGATTTCAAAATTTAACCGAGTTTTATTAGCAAAATCAATTATTAGTAACTCATGTACAATGTATAAACATAATGATGTAATGCCCTAGATTCATATTGATTTTAAATCAGGAAATGAATATAGAGCAGAGTATACAAATCGGATCCACAAGACAAGACATGACCATGCAAGGCCGAATTCACCTTACAGGCATTTTGTTCCCATTGAGTGCAGCAGAATGCGTTTCTCTGGAATGTATGTAATAGAATAATGGAATGTATGTCCGCCTGCACCCTAATAGAATTTACGGCAGACTAATGGAATTCTAATGGAATGTATAGGATACCAGCTCATGTGTAGGGAATAGTTGGTTTCTGAAGCAAACACCTAGAGCACTTTTAGTTTGAAATGATACAATGAATTTGTAAACTTTAGTTTAAGCAATGTGTGTTCTGTTCATTGTTATTGTCCAGCTGGGGATTGCTGAAGGTTTAAGTAAGACTGTACGTCTGATCCAGCCTGCAGACGGGCCAAGAATGACAGATACAGATCAACAGGCATTTATTGGTTGTTGAAGATCTGCCGAGGTCGACCGTAACCAGTCATGCCGGCCTGCGATGCCCCTTTGTTAGTGCCCATCTGTAGGCCGATTACAGTCTGGCCTTCTTTCAGCTGCTCCTCAGTGAAATCCCTCCTGTTCTCCTGGGATTTCCTGATGTAAAGATGAAAACAAACATTTCAGTAAACATAATAAATGCTTGGGGTTAGTCTTTACAATAAGGTTTATTAGTTAATATGAACTAAGAATGAACAACACTTCTACAGCACTTATTAATCTTAGTTAATGTTAGTTGATACACCAATGTTAACAAATGACACCTTATTGTAAAGTGTTACTGAAATGATTACATTTATTCAACAATTATGCAATAAATAATATTACAAAGGATTTCTGTCAAATCAATGCTATTCTTATGAACTTTTTATTCATCAAAGAATCCTGAGAAATAAAATCTATCACCGTTTCCACAAAAATATTGACTGTTTCCAACACTGATGATAATGAAATGTTTCTTGAGCAGCAAATCAGCATATTAGAATGATTTCTGAAGGATCATGTGATACTAAAGACTAGGTAATGATGCTAAAAATTCAGCTTTGCCAGTACAAGAATAAATTACATTTATCATTTTTTAAAACTGTAATGATATTTCACAATATTACTGTTTTTAACTGTATTTTTGATCAAATTAATACAGCCTTATATCTTAAATCTTACAGACCCCAAACTGTTCAACAGCAGTGTCTTTCTTACACTACCAAAGAAATTGCTATTACTGTCTGTTAAATCTGTTCTTAATATCTAATAATAGCATATTTCTATGAGAAAACACGTATCTGTGTTTCTGATTCCACGCTGGATACATTAAAAATGTCTGGCCAATAAGTGTTTGTAATCATGTTGCTATGACAATAAGCCACAACCACAAATCGGCCAGTGCAGTGGCTTGTTTTTGTTGTTTGGTTGCTATGGCAGCGGGTTCATTTTGCGAACAGGAAGAGGAAACTACAGCAACACTCACTTATGAAACCAACTGGGGTCACCGCGGTAACAGCCATCATCCTTAGTAACAGCCATACTCCCCAAAGACATCAATGTCATTTGCACAGCGGCAAGGTCCTTACCTATAGATCACACAGAGATCAATACATCTGCAGTAAAATGTACAAATAAAAATTCAAAATCTTGTTAAATTCTAGTATATAAATAATGCTAAAATAACACTGTTATATGCCAGTTCTGTTTTAATGGTTTCTAAATACACTAAGATCTCATGATGTAAAAACAGGCACTCACCCTCCCACAGGTCAACTGTCTGAAACATATCAGACTTGGTGACCCCGTAGCGTTCGGCAGCACCAAGGAACTGAGAGATCTGCTCCATCTGTTTAAAAGCCATGGTAGAACTTTGGATCTTTTTCACAAGCTTTGAATCCTTACAGAGACTGTTAATCAGCTCACATAAAATCTAGAAAGAGAGAACAGAAAAAGAAATGGTTAAAACGGTGAAAGGAAAGTGATGATGTTATAAAGACTTTAATGAAAGTGGTGGCTTACACATCCATCCTTCAGCCATTGCTGAAAGCCTTGTTTTCCAGGTTGAGGTTTTCCTATGGAATCCCCACACTGAGCGATGATCCACTGCACCAGCCGATCCTCCAGCTCTGGATCGTACTTCTTGTCAATCTTACTCTGCACCTCGCGACTCAGACCATAGGATGGACCTTTGTTTGCCATTTTGACTGAGAAAACACACATACACAAAGAAATTATTGTTAGTTTTCATTAGTTTCCACTTTGTGAGTTAGTTTTAGTTCAGTTTTATAGTGCTTTTTTAATGTTTTATAGTTGATTTAATTCTATTTTAGTTTTAGAATTGTTGTGCTGCCAAAGTTATTGCTGGTGATAATTTAAATGTTGCCATTAAATTTATCAAAAACATGTAGTGTTATTATCTAGGGGCCTGTCCACACGGAGACGCGTTTCGCTGTATACGTATAAATTTTTTATCGTATTGGCGTTTCATCCACACGGATCCGGCGTTTTAGGAGACTGAAACCGCTATTTTTTGAAACCGGGTCCCAAAGTGGATAAATCTGAAAACGACACCCTCGCGGTTTCGTGTGTACAGCCAATACGTATATTTTGTGAAACGATGATGTCATCACATCACGTGTCGGCTGCGTCACACGTAACAGCAACAACAATATTGGCGGACTACATGATTGTGTTCGTGTTGCTACTAAGCCTACTAGCTTTATTACAGCAAAATCTATTGCTTCTATGCAACTGTTATGAGCAACAAGCGATAATGTTCGCATCTTCGTCTTCTTCTTCTTAGTTCGTATACAGCGCGCAAGGTTATGTGCATGCTCAAAGTCTTCTTCTCCGTGTATAGTGTATCTCTATGGCAGAATTACAGCACCCCATACTGGTCTGGCATATATACTGCACCGTTTTCAGTGGTTTCGTGTTTACGGAACTTTTTTTGGAACGAGGGAAAAAAATGATCGGATAGGGAACGCAACGGCTTCGTGTGGACGGAGTCTAGGTCTGTCACAATTCCTTAATTCAATTCGAGTACTCGATTTCTAAAAAAAAATAAATCCATGAAACACATTTCAGACCATTTCCCAAGGCTGCATGATATATTAAACCGATTTATTTTTGTGATGCAGGATTAATATATGCATTTTAATTATTTACATGTGTGTAGGTTATGTTTGCGCATCTCAGAGCGGCTCCATTCACAGTAAATGCTGCTCCACACAAACAGTTATTGTTGACGTGTGGAGGGTCTCAAACTCCATCTCTGCATATTGCTGTGAGTTTCAAATTCATGTTCATCAGGCAACCCAGCGTGCACCATTTCATCAGATTTGTAAGGTAAATTATTTATAAACATATGCAAACACAGGAGAATTAGATACATTAATATATTTCTCAATATGCTAACTGTTTACGATTTCAAAATAAAAGCTCAAACCTGAGTGCTCTGAGATAACATGTTTTGGTGTCCACATATTCAAGAAATTACAGTGGCTGTGGCATTTCTGTCATAAAGAAATGGTCAAATATTAAAGATTAAGTGGACGTTTGAATTAAAATGTTGTTTAGTCAATATTAAACAAAGATTAAAGTGTGCAGTAAAGTGTAAAAACTAACATCAGGCTGTTGGCCCTTTGCAGGCATTTAATATAATACATAATGTACATTAGTTCTTTTGATTTTAATACATTATGTATTTTAACAGTTTTTTTCAATAAAACCATATAATTACTTGCTTTTAATACTTTATTTAAACTAATTATTATAGCCTCATTGCTATTATATATGTATTGTAAGTCATTTTAAGGCGATTGTTCGCATAGATCTAAAAAAACTGACCAATTACTCGATTACTAAAATAATGTAGTGGCAGCCCTAGTATGATCTAGTGCCATTTTCATGTTTAATGCATTATGGTTATGAAAACAGATAACATATACAGTATACTTCACCAGTAAATTTCTGTAAAAACTACAAGATTGTAAATACAAACATGTGCTGTTCACACAGGCAATGATGTCCCATCTTTTTACCGGTAAAGCACCATACACATATCAGTTTCAAAATACCGGTAAATTATGTGGGGTAGGGAGGGGTATACGCGGTCAGTGTTTTTGTTGATGATTTCATTTTTGTGTCAAACGTTCACATTCATGCAGCTGCTTTTGGCCCAGAGACATTGTATTAAACGACTTCAAACTGAACTACTGAACTATGGAAGAAAAAGTGTTGCGTCATCTGCGTCAGAATGTTATGACCTCCCCACAGTAGACGTCTTAGGTCAGCATGTTCTGAACTCGTTCATGCTCATACTGATAATCTTGTTCTGCGTTCACACAGAGTACATTATCGGCAATTTACTGGAATGTTACAACGTCTTTACGTATGTTTGAAAAGGTCCTGTTCCTGCATGGTCAATAATTTACCAGTAAAGACTGTATATGTGAAAGGGGCTGTAGAATGAACTAAAAATGTTTGAAGTATTTGAATTGAGTTGAGTTTTTTTCCAGTTATTTTATTTATCACTGAACCAAACCTGAACAAAAATAAGCATGTTTTATATATAAATATATATATAAAATAAGCATTAGCTTTTACTGTTAAAAAGCCTGAATCTGTGTAGCCTGAGGATTTAGCTACATAAGGAGTAACTGTAAAGGCTGCTATGCAAATTCCTTTCTCGAAAGTAATGCAAAGTTTCAATGCAAATATTGGATGCACTCTGGTAATAGCCTGCATTTATTGTAGCATGTAGTCTTTAACGAAGCAACCTCAATCTCTGACAACACAACACAACCTCTGAACCAGCTAAGACACACAGACATCTCGGATAGTAATCAGAAACTGATGACAACTGACTGTCAGAAATGCTGCAACCTGTCGACA
The DNA here is from genome assembly GCF_049309525.1 of Garra rufa. NCBI lineage: Eukaryota > Metazoa > Chordata > Actinopteri > Cypriniformes > Cyprinidae > Garra > Garra rufa. Next base: position 28,280,382 of record NC_133365.1, read on the forward strand.
TGTTCTTATCACCTTTCAAACTGCTGTTAGGCCATATTGGATTTATCAGACCTTCATTTGAATTCATTACTGTTTCAAGCACCACATTGAGAACTAAAATGCAAACACAACAGTATAGGCAGGCTAAACTGGTCAAAGTGCAACCCCAAAGTCGTCTAAAGTAAACTGTGGCCTGTTTACTAATCAGTCAGGAGTCAGAATTTGTAACTAATTTGCAACATCATGCAAACACATAAAGCAAACACTCTTTCTTCCTATTTTCTTTCTGTTTCCTCTTGTTTTTAGTTTACTGCACTCATATTCCGCTATGAAACCGTTATAATACCAGACATTTGCAAACCTTTCTTGCACATCCCAGCTATGGGTGATATATGCAAAAAGACAAGTTACAACCTGCCCTGCCCATGTTTGTAGAGGAGGTGAGTTGTGTGTGTCTTGATGAATATAACTCTACATTTCACAGTCCAATTAGTTCACATCCTGTGAGCATTTATTTTATTTGTAAGCAAGCAGTAGATCTCCACCTCCATATACAAATACACAGGCAAACACCTGGAGCACACCTGGAGTCTCTGATGCAGTTACAAAACTTTCTCATAAATGTCCTCGTATCTTAAATTACGTAACAATGTTCATTTTAACTGCTATTTGGCTTCAGGCTCCATATCACTGACCAATGAGACTCCCTTTTCAGCTCTTAGTCATATCCCATAAGAATAAAATGTGGTATGTAAGCAAACACTTTGACATGGTAAATGGGGAAAGAAATAATTAAGAATGACTTTATGCGATAATCAAATTTGTTATGGTTTTTCAAACCTGAAAATCAAGTAGTCAACTGAGCTTTAACCGCTAACACTTAGTCGTCAAACACAGGAAACCAGAGGCTTTTAGAGGAGCTGGTTTCAGTTCAGAACCAAAAGCATTTTTACAGATATCTGATACTTTCACTTAAATCTCACAAGAGAGAGAGAGAGGCAGAGAAGGAGTATAAAGAACAACCCTCATTTGAAGGGGAAAAACATGTGCGTCATCCAGCTAGATTATTATTCGGTTTTGGAGTATGCCATTCCAGAATGTGTGTGTGTGTGTGTGTACCTGGTATTCATCACGTTGTGGGGACCAAATGTCCCCACAGGGATAGGAATACCAGTAGATTTTGACCTTGTGGGGACATTTCTCAGGTCCCCATGAGGAAACAGGCTTATAAATCATGCACAATGAGTTTTTTTGATGAAGTAAAAGTATGCACAATCTCCTGTGAGGGCTAGGTTTAGGTGTAGGGCGATAGAAAGTACGGTTTGTACAGTATAAAAACCATTACGCCTATGGAATGTCCCCATAAAACATGTAAACCCAACATGTGTGTGTGTGTGTGTGTGTGTGTGTGTGTGTGACAGAAAGAAAAATGACATGGAGAAGAACGAACTTGCAACATCATCAGCTACTGCCAATAAAAACACTTTATAGGCACAGAGCATGTAAAAACAGGCAGAGGCATTCAACAGTATTCTGTAGAACGAACTAATTTATACGATTTCTTCTTAATTTAGATGTCATTCACTGCTATAGTTTTGTCATAGTCTTTCCTACTGGATCGCTAGTCTCTCTTAGTCTTGGTGCGTGTTACATATTTATGTACAAAAAGCATTTTAACTTAGCATATGAAGTTTCATTTTGAAGTACTTACCAGTTTGTGTTTAGAAACCCTGCTCAGTAGTCTAGATGAAAAATGCGTACTCTGTGATGCACACAACTGTGTATCAATGTAAAAGAGAGTCTCTTCCTCTTTATGACAGAGTTCAGGGTCCAAGCTCAGGGAGTGCCAGCCGTATGGAAATGACTTCACCAAGAGCGAGACCAAGCATGAGAAAGAGGGAGTGAAGAACACAGCAAGAAAGGCAAAAGAGGAGGTAACCACATCCATAAAAGGTCATGACTTTTTTCAGAGTCTCTTTTTCCCCCACCATTTTCTGCCCCTCCCTTCCTCTCTCGTTTTCCTGTATTGCGATGTGCGTCCTTATTTGGGAGAGGGAAAAGAAGCGGTCTGGACAGAGTGAGGAATTTCTTCACATGCCTTCTCCTCCACTCCGCCCAGAGCAGCGGGAAGAGGGCGAGAGGAATGACATGGGCATGAATGAGACAATATTTTGGCATTTTCTATGGGGCTGCTTATTAAAGAGCTTGATGAAACAGGAAGTCACAGAGTAGACACATGACAACTGAATGAAGAATTAAACGACCTGGGACAGTAAATGTGGCAGAAGGGAGAGAAAGAGTGAACATCAGACAGACATGCATACCATTCTTGACATGCCATGACATCACTGAACAAAGTGAGCTGTACTGATGACATCAGCTGACCTCTGCTTCCTTAACATTGAGTCACTTCCCTTTGTTTCTATTAGGGTTGTCACGATATCATAAAAATGACTTACGATACTATACCGGATGAAATATCTTGATACAATGCAGTATTCTGTTAGTTTAAAATTCTACAAAATGAATCAAAATTTCATAAATAAAAAGATGTAAATGAAAACAGACAAACATTTTCATTAATATAAATGAATGCCTGGCTATTGTTATCCATGAAATTATGTAAACAAAACTCATCTTAGCACTGCACAGAAGCTGCATGAAGTGACATTTAGATGTGGTATTTATACATTTAGACTGTATTTATAATTGCATAAATAATGTTATGAGATTATTGTTTTAAATACAAAACTCTGAATATACATGAATATAAAATCTGAATATACATATACATATATGAACGTTTTAAACAGTGTTCCTGCCGTGCATACAACATATCTTACGGTACTACCGTATAGATGATACTACCATTAAAAAAATGCAATGGCACCACAGGTTTTTTTTAAGCTTTAGTATCGCGATACTACCGTAGTGCCGGTATATCGTGCAACCTTAGTTTCTATGTATAGTTTTTGTAAGGTAACCTTCTGTTAACATGTCTGTGCTTTGTACAGTGTGTTACCCATTAGGTTTACTTGTTTACTAGACAAAAATATGAGTATATCATATTCATTCGATAGGGCGTTTCACATTTGATATATAACCCTTGGTCTAAGTTCGGGGTAACAGAATCTAGTGTTTTGTCTCGCTTCACGTTTCACACTGCTTATAGTTTACCCAGAGTTAATAATTAATCCTGGGTGTTCATAATCTGACGTTCCACACTGTACATTCTTAAACTCTGTGTTAACATTCTTATCTGCATATTTGCAGTGTCAGCCCCTTTCAAACAGTAATACCAGTAAATTGCCGTAAAAAAAAAAACAGAACAACTACAAAAATAAATATAAAAATGCGCTGTTTACACAGGCACTGACATTCTGTCTTTTTACCGGTAAAGCACCATTCACACATCAGTTTCAAAATATCGGTAAATTCTGTGACATCATTAACCAAAAAAATAAAAAATAAACGTCTGCACCTTCCGGTGTTGTGTTTGTAAACTTGGAGGGGTAACCGCGGCCAGTGTTTTTCTGGATGTTTTAATTATTGTCAAACGCTCACATTCATGCCACTGCCTTTGGTCCAGAGACATTGTATTAGACGACTTCAAACCGAACTACACAGCGCAGAGTGAATTCATCAGAATGTTATGTTTAGACTTCTTACAGCAGCACATTCTTAACTCATATTAGTAATCTCATTCTGTGTTCACACAGAGGACATTACCGGTTATTTACTGGAAATGTTGCAACTTCTCAACAGGAACTTTTCAAAAATACCGCTACATTCGTTGTGGCAATTTACCGGTACTTTTGAAAAGGTTCTGTTGACACCTGATCTCTTAATAATTTACCGGTAATTTACCAGTAAAGCTTGTGTGTGAAAGGGGCTTTTGTCATTGTTTTGCCGAACCCAGCACACAAATTGTTTACATAAAGACATTAGCATTGCTCATCCACAAATTATATGTTACAGATGGTACTGTCAAGTTTTTTGTCAAGTCCAAAGCATGTGAATATGAGGCATGTGACTGATTGTTTGTGGCTAAGTGTCTAGCTGTAACATAAGCTCTAACACTGCATTATTTCACATTATACAGGCCTGGCAAACTAATGTGGGATTAGCATCTCAAAAGTGATGCTAACCCTGCTCTGGAGCAAGGTTTCTCAACCCAGAGTAAAAAAAAACAGTGAAAACCTGGGGTTAAATGCAACATGATACCTCCTTATAAATCCAGAATTAAAGGCAGGGGGTTGTGGACTGAT
>NC_133365.1:28285128-28314624 GCF_049309525.1 Garra rufa
CACTAAATTTTACATGTTGGTAAGAGTCCAGGCCTGAAGACATCTAAAGGCCAATATTCAGATATAATCATAGGCCCGTCTGTTGGCAGCAGGATATGTCATGTCTTATACTAACTCAAGCATACCAAGTTCAATCTGCACCAAACTTCTTATGTTTGATAAAAGTGCTGGCCTGAACACATCTAAATGCCAGTAATCTGTTATAGGCATAGTGCCACCAGCTGGCAGCAGGAAGTTTGGCACATAAAAATTTTGTTTGACATATTCCTCCTATATTTACTATATTAAAAGCATACTGCCCACCGTTCGCTGTTTTCCAAAGGCCACTGGTCGGCGGTGAGCCCAGGTGCGAGGGCCTTTCATCACTGCTTGTAGCTTTAATTGCCTTATTGTTTTTATATAACTTAATGCATTTTAAGCCATGGAAACTAAAATATTGATTTAGGCAGATGCATTTACCGACATTAAAACACGTTATTAAAGTCAACAGCCAAAAAAGTTTCACAGGATTATGAACGTACCTGAAAGTGATAGACAAGCTTCATCTTGTTTTTTTTCTTTCCTCGGCGCCGGACTGCTTATTATGATCATTTGCAGTCAGTCGCAAACATTAGGTAAGGTGAGGTGACGGCGGGCGCCGGTGCAAATGGCGCATCATGTGTGCTTAGCCTACTGCCTAACGCATTAATAATAAAACTGTATATCATTATTTATTGCAGTAGGCAATATTAATAATATTGCCTACTGCAATAAAAAATAAATAAATATATAAATACATTTGATCACTTGGTTATCAGCTAGATTTCTGACCCTCAAAGACCTGTTATTTTGCTTTTAAATAGTCCAGCTACACTCTGCTCATGATTCTAAATTAGTAGCACCTGTTTGAGGTCGTTAGCTGTCATAAAGACACCTGTGCACCCCACAATCAGCCAAAGTCTAAGTAGCAACATGGGCAAAACCAAAGAGCTGTCAAAAGACACAAGAGACAAAATTGTAGACCTTCACAAAGCTGGAAAGGGCTACGGGGCAATTGCCAAGCAGCTTGGTGAAAAAAGAACAACTGTTGGAGCAATTGTCAGAAAATGGAAGAGGCTAATGATGACTGTCAATGTCCCTCGGACTGGGGCCCCACGGAAGATCTCTCCTCGTGGGGTATCAATGATGCTAAGAATGGTGAAGAATCAGCCCAGAACTACACGGGAGGAGCTGGTCAATGCCGTGAAGAGAGCTGGGACCATCGTTTCCAAGGCTACTATCAGTAATACACTAAGACGTCATGGTTTAAAATCTTGCATCGCACGGAAGGTTCCCCTGCTTAAGTCAGCCCATGTCCAGGCCCATCTGAAGTTTGCCAGGGACCATCTGGATGAACCATCTGGAAGTCCTGTGGTCAGATGGGACCAAAGTAGAACTTTTTGGTCTTAACTACATTCGCCATGTTTGGAGGAAGAAGAATGATGAGTATCATCCCAATAATACCATACCTACAGTGAAGCATGGGGCTGGAAGCATCATGCTCTGGGGGTGTTTTTCTGCACAGGGGACAGGACGACTGCAATGTATTAAGGAGAGGATGAACGGGGCCATGTATTGTGACATATTGGGCAAAAACCTCCTTCCCTCAGTCAGAGCATTAAAGATGGGTCATGGCTGGGTCTTCCAACGTGACAATGACCCAAAGCACACAGCCAGGAAAACCAGGGAGTGGCTCCGTAAGAAGCATATCAAGGTTCTGGAGTGGCCTAGCCAGTCTCCAGACCTAAATCCAATAGAAAATCTTTGGAGGGAGCTGAAATTCCGTGTTGCTCAGTGACAGCCCCGAAACCTGACAGATCTAGAGAAGATGTGTATGGAGGAGTGGGCCAAAATCCCTCCTGCAGTGTGTGCAAACCTGGTGAAGAACTACAGGAAACGTTTGACCTCTGTAATTGTTAACAAAGGCTTTTGTACCAAATATTAAAATGTTTATACTGTGTGTATATATATATATATATATATATATATATATATATATATATAATATAAAATCAGGGCCGTGCACAGACTTTTTGAGGGGCAGTGGCCCAGAATAAAAGAGGCACTAAAGGGGGTGGGTTGTTAATACCAATTAATCCAGTTGTTACAAATATACAATTAAAAGACAGCACACTCTGTGATAATTTCAGACTTTAGATGTTTTGATGTGGGCTCTTCCTCACTCTCTGAGCCTGCTTTTGCCTCATCTTAAATGGAAAAAGGGGAGAGTGGGGTAAGTTGAGTCAGAGGGTAAGTTGACCCACTCTCTGTATCTTGGCAAATCCATTTTTACGGTCATTTGACCATGCATTTTGGAACCACCCAGTATTTCTGCCAGACTGTGAATAGGAAAAACAATGGAAGTCACCCATTAACTTGAAAAATGTTTTTGGCTTGTCAAAGTAAAATTTTAGCATAACAGATGTGATGGTTGTTACATCAAAGCAAATTTATACAGGCATTTATGATACATATAGGTGATTTAGCAATGCATAAAACCATGCAAATCATTTAGCTGAATATTAACCTGAATTTGTAAACTAGTTAGTGTTTTTTTTTTCTCCAAAATGCCAGCTATGGGCCAAAGTGAGCCACATGCTGCGGGGTAAAACCCCACCATAAGGCACTGTAGTTATAAGTTAAATCTCTGAAATATAAACTGGTATTTTAATGTGATATTACTAGTTTAGTTTATCATATAGTCATATTGTAGCTTATTTGATAGGGACGGTGTACAACTGCACCAAATCCTTCTCTGAAAAGAACCAGAAGATGCTTTTTAATCACATTATAATTAGATATATCTTTCCACCTGTAGTCGCTAATGGCCAACAAACTCTCTGTTTAGCCTGTTATTAGGAAAGTTACAACTTTGGTGTTCAACATATTGTTTTAGAAATTTAAATTTCATTTGGTTTGGTTTTATGTTAATGTTAACTTTATAAAAAGAAATATGACTGTGCCGTGTGCACGGCCCTGGTGTGTCATTCAATGGTCTGATGTGAGATGAGATAACCGTTGCTCTGGGTGGAGTTTCCCTCTCTCTTACTTACACATTCACACACAAATTTTACTACACTACAGTTAAAAGTTTGGGGTCAGAGCGTTTTTTCCCCCCTTTTATTCAGCATTGATAACGTGAGCCTGCATCTCCTAAAAACACTGCTGATGCAACGGTGTGAGAGTACAGAGAGGTCTGTATGTCTTTAACAGAGGCCATAGCAATGATTCTGTCTGCATTAATCTTAGTTTATTTTATGGAACATAATAAAAACATCACTGTCTGTTTGTGTACGTTTGAATGACTATGCAGCTCTGTGGTGCTGTTTTAGCTCTCAGCAGGATAAAGTATGTATCCGCTAAAGATGTTTCGGCCCCATATGTCTCCACAGATTTCTCTGCCAGACATGAGCTGTGCATAAACCTGCTCTCCAACTCTGAGACTGAACAGGACCGTTTGTGTAGCGCTGTCTTCTGCATCCTCCCTGTTGTCCTCCCACGTAGCGACCTCAGAACGTCCCTGTCTTACTAGCGCCACCCGCTGGTACAAACGCTGTCCTTCAGATAGTTTGTTTGAGTACACCGTTAGGCTGAAGGAGAAGACGCCCGCACAGGGAGCAGTGAAGATACCTGAATGAGGCACACACAGATTGACTGAGTGCATTTTTATACATTCCTGTGTATGTGTGAGAGAGGATATGCATATTTGGTATATGTATCATATACCAAATTACTACATTTGTTTGTTCTTTAAAAATTTCATTAGTGTTTTTCTTGATTTATTTATTCAAAAAAATAACATTTAAAAATAATAACATATTTTAAATTTTTTTTAATGTATTTAACCATCTGATGCATTGTGGCAACAACAGATTTGTAACACTCTCAGAATGAATAATTTTGAATTATTAATTCCATATTGTTAGATATTGAATCATTATTTTCTTACTTTTTAAGCAAAAAACATATTTAATAAAAAAAAACCTAAAGATCAGTGTTGCAACAATATTGTTATTGTTGTTATTCAAAATGGTTCTTAACCTAAAGAAAGCTAAAATAAAATAAAATATAAAATTTAATAAAATTATTTTTTAACAACATATTTAACAAAAAAAACTCAACATTGAAATCAGTGTTGCTATTGTTATTGTTGTTATTTAAAATGGTTCTTAACCTAAAGAAAGCAAAAAAAAAATGCATTTATTTATTCTAAATAATAACATATTAAAAAAATTCTTAATGTATTTAACCATCTGATGCATTGTGGCAACAACAGATTTGGAACATTTTCAGAATTAATGCATTTTTTTGAATTATTAATTCTATATTGTTAGATACAGAATCATTTTTTTCTTATTTTCTTTTTAAACAAAAAACATTTAATTAAAAAAAAGAAAGTTAAAATTAAATCAAATATAAGGGGGAAAAAAAAAACATTTAAAAATGAGAAATCAAGCCATGGCAGCTAATTAAAATAAAGCTAAAATGACTAAAACTGAAAAACAAAAATTAAGCTACACAGTAGAGGTATTTTAAAATATATAATAAAAGTGGCATATTAACAAAATTACTAAAACTTGAACTAAACTAAAATACAGACTATATAAAAATGAAAGCTAATTAAAAATATTAAATACTATAATACATATGAAAAAATAGCACTCATTATGTGTGTGTATATAATATTTTTAGTCTTTTTAAGCATATTTTAAATTTTGCAACCTAATGCTGTATTAAAAATACTAAAATAACACTCATTCCCCTTCACATCATATGTGTCTGTATCCTTATTTATGTTTTGTGTAATCTATTTTGGTTCTCTTGGGAAATTTAGTTTTTTTTTTTTACAGTCATTCCAGAGAAGCTTTGTTGATTTGAGTCTGAGTGATACAGAGAGAAGTTATTGGGTACCTAGCGCAGGGTTGTATCCATTGCCGTGGTTAAGTGTGGTATTGCTGTAAGGAATGGGTAAATCAGAAGTAAAGGGGCCAAAACATCCAAACATCTGAGACATACTTGCGGTAAATGCCACCCCCCTACAAGCTGCAATAACAAACAGATTTACATGTCACGTGTCATATCAGATAAACATAATTTTATCTGTGGTAAAAAAGTAGAGTGACCTGTAATCTGCTCAATGTTTGTCTTTAGCTCTGACAGTGCATTAAAGGAGTTCAAGAGGCGAGTAAACATTTGCTCCTCAAGCTCGTCAATCTGCGCAGCTGCACAACAGCAGCTCTGCTGCCTGGCTGCACACTCACAGTTCCAGCCTCCACATGGCAGAGAGCCTTGCCACGCATCTGAAAGAGAGAGGGACGAGGGTCAGTGCCATGTAGTTAGAGAAGAGAGAGGAAAAAATGAAACATTCAGACTCAGTCTTGAACGAACTTGCTGCTGCTTGTAGCTCTTGGGAAATGCTGGCGGTCTCTCTGGTGACAAACAGCACAAGCATCACACACACACTGACGACTGCGGCATTCATCTTCACATCCAGCAGTGTCTAAAACAAGATTCACAAGAAGTTGTCTTTTTAGAATCTGTGAAAACTAGGGCTACCAAATGAAATGGAATTGCAAAAAAAGTTTTTTTTTGTTTTGTTTCAAGAACACTCCTTTGTCAAACAGTCCAACCCAGAGGCGTTACCATTTACTGTTGCTCATATTACTGATGGATCCTTGTCTATTAAACAATTAAACAATCGTCATGTGTGTTTTCCACCAGCTTAGTTTTATCAGTTTAGAATCAGGACTTGCAAAGTCATATTTGCAAATGAATCACTCTTTTGATCCAGCTGGTCAAAGGAGTTTGTCATAAGGTATCAAATTGTTTGCAATTCAGTTTGACTTGTTCAGACAGTTCACTCATGCACTGAATTGTTTGAATTGATTTCTTGCATTATATTAACCTACAATAGATTTTAACAAACAAAAGTCGATTGTCAGCAATAAAGCAATGAAGAATATCAAAATATGGGGATGCGCCCCAGTTCCACCCCAAACTCATGTCATTAGTTAAGCCTGTGTTACTGTGTCAGGCTTGAGTTCACACAGTTTGAGCAGTCTACTAATGTAGCTCTTTCTGCATTTTTAGCCAGGATCTGAGAACGTATTTTGACATTGAAAACTGCGCTTCAGCTTTAACTTTTGATATTAAAAAATTTTGAGCTACTTTGTTAGTACTTTGTTGTTTTGTTGAGCCGCTTGATGCTCACAGCTCAGTTTGAGAAACAAGAATCACCTCAGGTCAGGGTACCAAGTCCTGATTAAAAACAACTGCACTTTGAGCTGAAACAGACTGAAATGATGTGATTAAATTAGCAGACTTTCTAAACACAAAATCTTTCAAATGGTTTTCGTTTCTCCACATGTATTTGCAGTGGAATATTTAAAATCTTGCTAGATGTTTAGTCATTTATGGTAACTGAATTGTACATTTTATTTAATTGTTATCAACACAATTTATCCTTGCGCTTTTTTTTTGTGAGTAAGCTTCTGCTAAGAAAAGCTGTTTCCAGCCTGCAGAGGAAAATTCTCCATGTATACTCACATATTCTTTTCTGTAACCAAATGTGATCTTTTTCTCCAATCAAACCACCTTTTTTTGTTTTTGGCAGTATTTAGGTTTCGTCAGATCCTTTGTTAAATTCACAGCAATGAGTCTTCCTACTGGCAGAAACACCTCTGCTAAACACTCAAACTGGCTTTGAAGAGTCCACACTGTGTGAGAGCATTGATATCTGTTGCTATTTGTTAATGCTTGTAGTTTTCATCAGCGTTGGTGTCAGAGGGCAGTCCCACCCTAATGGGCATCAATCGCTGTGCATCTGCGTGTATGGGTGTGCTAATTTGTACATATCCTATAGCTGCGCTGATGTACAATCTCAGACGTCTCCCTAAGCTGAACTCTTCAATGTGTGTTTCATGAGAGGGTGATAACAAATGAAACAGAGAAAGAGACAAGAGTATTAGTAGGTCAGCTGGCTCTAGTTGCACAGGTGTTTTTGTTTGTGTGAAGAACTGACTGATATTATCAGTGATGGGTGTATCAACAGCATTATTTTCATTGGGTCAGTATTGATTTGTTCTTTAGTGAGATCGGATGTAGTATGTGCTTGTGTGTTCTGAGTTTGGTTTTATTATGGTTCACCCCAGTTATTCATCAGCATTATCTGCATAATGTTAAAAATATAAATCACTTGAGTTTCTCAAATCCATGCATTATCACATGGCATACCAGTTACTGGCATATTGTGTCTTAATTTAGTTAACAAATAAATAAAATAAACAAATGTGTTTATTTAAACTTTTATACTACATAAAACTATATGATATTTTATTATATTACATTATATCATATTATATTTTATTGTTATATAGTATGTAGTGAAATGTCTGATTTATATAATGATATATGTGACCATGGACCACAAAACCAGTCTTCAGTAGCATGGGTATATTTGTAGCAATAGCCAAAAATAGATTGTATTGGTCAAAATTATCGAATTTTCTTTTATGCCAAAAATCATTAGGATATTAAGTAAAGATCATGTTCCATGAATATATTTTGTAAATTTCCTACCGTATATATATATATATATATATATATACGTATATACATATATATGTGTATATATGTCACGATCCAGGCGGGGTTGAGGAGTGTAGAATGATGAGGAGAAACCGGAGTAAATGAAACGTAAACAGTTTATTAAATGAAACACTGAAACTAACATAAACAAACAAAAACCGGGAGTAAAAGATGAGCACATGAACACAAGCAAACTGAGGTAACAGAAATCATTGACGGACAAATGGGGAGTGAACACACAGACTCTTAAATACACTGAAACATGGGCGTGGTCACAAACAAGCTAACAAGATAACGAGGGGGAAATACAAATATGGGCATAGAAGGAACCAAAAGGACTAAATCAAAAGGGGGAAAACAAGGACTAAACCAAATGAACTAGAAACATGGGGGGAAAAACACTAGGAGAACTGAACAGGACAGGACAAAACACAGACATAATCCTGACAATATATATATATTAGAGGAGCTCCTAAAGCAGTAAACTCTGTGTACACAAAAAATGTTCTCAATGCTGGAGTTCATGTGTAGAGACACAGGCGATACTTAGAGCAAAGTTTCATGATGTGTCGAGCCTTCGTAGTGTTGTAAAAATATCGATTTTGATGCGCTCAAAGTTATGCCCCTAGAACTCCTGTTCACCGGCCACTGACCACAAAACTAAATCACGGTCATTCTCAAAAATGGCTCGTTTGTCGTAATTATGCTTTTAGATATAAGTTTGTCTCGTTTACAGTAAAAAAAAAAAAACAGCCCAGGTTGCATTTTGGCAATAGTTATCCTTTAACATCCTAATGATATTTGGTATTAAAGAAAAATCGATAATTTTAACCCAATGTATTTTTGGTTATTGCTACAAATATATCCGTGCTACTTAAGACTGGTTCTGTGGTCCAGGGTCACATATGGAAATTGACAACAATATGAAATACACCGGAAATGTAAAGCTAGACATCATGTGTGAATCTAATCTAATCTAATCTAATCTAATCTAATCTAATCTAATATAATATAATATAATATAATATAATATAATATAATATAATATAATATAATATAATATAATATAATATAAAATAATATAATAAGTGACCCTGGACCACAAAACCAGTCATAAGGGTCAGTTTGTTTTATTTATACATGAATCTGTTTTATTTATACAAGCTGAATAAATAAGCTTTCTGATGTAAACTAATAAGGAAATTTACAAAATATATTATTATTATTATTATTAATTGCAAAACAGGTTAAAAAAGTTGAATGAAATGGTCAGGATCTGTGTGTGGGTGGTTTACAGGGACACAAATTTGTATAATGAGTTGGAGCTATTACAATATGGTGGTTTATGAGGACACTCTATGTGCCTGCATTATGCCTATAGAGAGAGACGGCCAATATACTTGCATGTGTTTACAATATACAATATAATAGACATTTTTAAATTTAGTTTGCAATAATACAAAAAAGATGGGCATAATAAAATATTTTATGTAAAGATGAAATACTAAAAGAGAATTTGAAGTTAAATGGCCACACAATTTTGTTTTTCATTTCAACATTTTATTAATGTTAGATCAACATCTGTGCCTTTTGTAACAATCTATTATCTGACAATCTGCGTGTGTGTGTGTGTGTGTGTGTGTGTGTGTGTGTGTGTGTGTGTGTGTGTGTGTGTGTGTGTGTGTGTGTGTGTGTGTGTGTGTGTTTGCGTTCTTCACTCTGTAGCATACAGCAGAAAACCGCTAAATGTGTTATAGTGATTCTGATCATCACAGATCCAGCAGCCAGTGTTGAGACTGATGGTAATACGGTCCCCTGCATTGAGCTGCGCAAGCAAGACGGCAGTGGCCTGGTCCTCCTGGTCTTGATCATAAATCTCCCTAAGTGCAGCTAGAGCCACACCATTCTTCCTGATACTGGCACAGACGGCCAGCGCTGTGCCCGGTGAGCCTGCGTCGGCGAACACAGTAAATGCCAGATTATACACGCCTGATCGTGGAACCGTGAACACGCCAGTGGATGAGTTATAGGCCTCTCCAATGTTGATGAAAATGCTCTGATAGACCAAATTTGTCGCTGTCCTCAACGGACCAATGCAACGTTTCTTGTCACTCAGACCCACAGAAAACGCCACTCGATTGTCTAAAGAGTAACAAATGAAGGTCAACAGATTAGATGTAGATGTTTCTAGCCAACATAATGTTTGTTTTCTTTATTGTTTTTCTCTTTTGTGTGTGTTTACCTCTGATGTTTTTCAGTGTGTTTTGTGCTTTGTCCAGCAAATCCTCCAATGAATTCATACTAGAGTTGATGTATTGCTCTAACTCCCATTTTTTCTTCTGCATCAAACAACAACCACATGAGTTCTCGTCAGTCAGGCACGCTAGTGAGAAATGAAGATAGAAGTCACACATGATGTCTATCTTTACTTTTTGGTGTTTTTCCTATCCCATTTTATTAATATTTTCAAGAGACCTAAAACACTTACGGTTGATGGGATCTGGAGCAAGGGTTTGTCCTGGGCTGTCCCAGCTGAAGGTTTTTTCCTGGCCCAGCACCAGTGGCAACATGCAGAACAGCACAACACCTTTTCCTGATTAAATTGTTCACAGAGGGTAATCACATTCTGTCATAACTATTATGTTACCATTATACAGTCTGTACAGCACTGAGTCCGTTTGGTTTACGCTCCATGGCTCATGAAAACAGAATCAATTTGATCAAATGTATAAAAATCTGTCACTTTTAACTAGGCCCACATGGAATCTGTCTGCAGATTTTCCCTGTGTTTATGTTAGCTAATTTAATCATTATTTTGGCTGCCAATAAGAGTGCCATAACCTCAGCTCTATCAAACACATTCTACTAGGTTTAAAATGACTCTGTAGGATTATGCAGAATTTTTTTCTAACATGCTAATATCTAACATAATATTTTTTTCTTTATATGTGACCTTGGACCAATTAAATAAGCTTTCTATTGATGTATAGTATGTTAGAATAGGACAATATTTGGCCGAGATACAACTATTTGAAAATCTCAAATCTGAGAAAATTGCCTTTAAAGTTGTCCAAATAAAATTCTTAGCAATGCATATTACTAATCAAACGTTTTGATATATTTTTGGTAGGAAATCTACAAAATATCTTCATGGAACATGATCTTTACTTAATATCCTAATAATTCTTGGCATAAAAGAAATATCGATAATTTTGACCCATACAATGTATTTTTTGGCTATTGCAAAAAAATACACCCATTCAACTTAAGACTGGTTTTGTGGTCCAGGGTTAAAATATTAGATGGTTAATATTTTAAATATTAAATACATTTATAATTGTTTAAAATCTATAAATATTTTGAAAACGTTTGAAGTTTTTGTTAATTAATAATCTGCTCTTTCTAAAGCATATGTGGTCTATATGTTTTCAAATAGAGTTGTTTTAAAATAGTTTGTAATGAATTGAAAAAAATAAAATGTACATAAATAAAATGAATACATTTTTTATATTAAATGAAATATTACCTAACTATTATTCAAAACTTTATTTAAAATTTTAACAGGTGCAATGATCTGTCAAGTTTGTCTGTTAGACTTTAACTATCATAATACATTTTTATTTTACAGAAGCAGTGATTATTTTCTCACCTTGCATGTTTCACGGCTGTTTCTGCCTTTTGAGTCTCAGTGGAAGTGAGTGAAAATTGAAGTCTGTGTTATGTTCAGCTTTATATTCTGGCAGCACTCCTCCTCCTGTATTTAAGGAGGGAGACTCAGGTTTGTGTTTGTGAAGAGTACCTTTACATCAGCAATATAAATAAAAAAAGCTACAACAAGGGGGAAATCAGCCCCTGTGACTCTGACTTCCCTCAGATGCACTGAAATCCAAAACCCCACTGAGCTTTACACTATACCGCCACACAATGACATGCATCAAAGACATGAAATGTGATGAAACTGATGTCCAGAATTTCAAGTCGCTATCTTTTCTGAGCAATCAGACATGCGCTTTCCCAGGAAAGGATCTGTTTCTTATTGATAGAAGTCCCAGAACAGCTATTCAAAAAAACTCACCACACCTCTGTCTACAATACAACACAGTCAAAGAAGATACAAAAAATGCTGTAATTTAAGTATTCTCACATGGCGTTTCTTTATTTGACTTTATTTGAGTCGACTCAGTTCAGTGTTTACATTCTGATAGAGATCTCAGTGCAACAAAGCCAAAAAGCTCAAATAGCACACAATAAAGCTCACTTAGCCAGCAAAATATTAACCCCAGTAGAGAGAAAGCAGCACTTGAAGGGATAGTTCACACAAAAAAGAAAATTCTGTCGATTACTCACCTTCATGTCGTTTTAAACCAGTACAACTTAGTCACAGAATCAGTATTTTCAAGAATGTTGGTAACTAAAATTTTTAGTGACCATTGACCAGTCTCAAAAATCTTCTTTTATGTTCCTCAGAAGAAGAAAGTCCGACATGAGTGTGAGTAAATCATGACCGTTTTCATTTCTAGGTTGTTATTTGGTTTTATTTAGTCTTAAATATAAGTAATATATTAATTTTATAAAAGGCTAATAACAAATCAGCCTGTTACCACATGAAAAATTAGTAACATGATGACAGACTAGTGTATGACCCCATCTGTCAATTCTAAGATCTCATTTATTATTAAAAGAGTATTGTTTTGAGTGTTTAATGTCTCACTATTTTCCACATTTGGCAGCTGCTTTTGTCTAAAATGGTTTGCATTCAAGGTATGTATCTTATCAGCATGTGTATTCCCTGGGATTCAAATCGATGTTTTTCAGGTAGCTAGCAGGTATGGACAGACAGGCAGGTTGCTACATGGCAGTAAGAACCAGTGTTTAAAAAACAAAATGCAAGCATCACCAAAGGGCGTTTATGATTTTTAATGGCAGTAGATCATTAACTGTGAAGTACTTGCAAATGTAAAACTGATAAAGACACTGGTTTTCGTGCAAGCTTTTAGCCAGGGGTTTGTTTTTGCAGACAAGCCACGACCCAGCTGCTGAAATAAAACCAGGAAGACTTCAGACGTTTGCTCATTATGTCATGCATAGAGCATTCTTATCCTTTCATCCCTTCATTTCATTCGTCCTCTTTTACTTTGGTGTCATAGGAGCCTTGGCCTTTGTATGCCGAAACGTATCCGCTGGCATCAGGGATGTCTTCTCTCCCCACACGGCCTTTTCCCTTTCCCGAATCATCAAAGCGCTCCTTATGGGAACCAGTGTACTTGCTGGTGTCTGTTAACCTGTCCACAGCAGTGGCTTTTGCCACTTTCTGTGAGAGAAAGAGATTATCCGTGGTTGTTGTACATGTTTATTGCTTAATCTATGAAAATACTGTTTTGATTGGGTGGGACTCACAGTGACACCAACGTTGGCGGGTTCTTTGCCGGCAATGAGACCGTAGAGAAGCTGTACCGCCTCTTCCTGGCTCTTTCCTTTGAAACGTTTTGTAGCCAACTCAGCCATGGCTTGAGTGAACTGCTCAAATGTGATGACCCGTGCCGATTTAACCCTAAAACAAATTAACAGGCACAAAACAGCACAACATTAGGTCCAGTCATGCATTGTAACGCATAGCATTAAATGAAAAACTATTTACTGTGAGAATAATCGTACTTGACTTTGCTGAAGACGATGTCCACATCTGTGCTGGTGACTCCTTTGCCATCGATGACTTTACAGTCCTTACACAGCTTAACAAAGTTTTTTCCATTCATCTCTTTTCCTGTCGCTTTGGTGTCTCCATGAACTGCAAACTTGCGAAATGCTGTCTCAATATCTGCCAGTGATATCTCACCTGAACCTTCAGCCATCCTGTCAGAGCATGAGCGAAAAAAAGAAGTTGAAAGAAAGAGAGAAAAGAGAAGACAGATGTTGTAAGGTTTTTTAATGGAATTTTTATGATTGTTTACTGCAACATTATATAACTGATATTTCCAATCCTGGCTTCTGGTTTTATATTTTTTCGTTTTTTTTTTTTTTTAATTGACCCTTATGACTGGTTTTGAGGTTTAGGGTCATAAATATATATATATTTATGACCCTAAACCTAAAAACCAGTCATAAGGGTCAATAAAAAAAAAATGAGATTTATATATATCATTTGAAAGCTGAATATATAAGTTTTTCATTGATACAACTATTTGAAAATCTGGAATCTGAGGGTGCAAAAAAAAAATCTAAATATTGAGAAAATCTCCTTTAAGGTTGTCCAAATGAAGTTCTTAGCAATGCATTTTACTAATCAAAAATTAAGTTTGATATATTTACGGTAGGAAATTTACTAAATATCTTCATGGAACATTATCTTTACCTAATATCCTAAAAAAAAAATTTGTGTGTGCTCTTGCCATTTTTATATATTTCTGTATATTTCTGTTTAGCTTTTTTTTTTAGTTTAGTTTTAGTACTTATTTTACTTTTGTTAGTTGTTAAGGCCAAATACTATTTTTTTCATACAATATTTATATTTCATTTCAGCTTTATTATTATTATTTTTTTATTATTTTAATGGTTCCAGCTGTAAATCTTTACCTGTTCATGTGCAGCCATAGCAGATACTGATTCTTGTGTGTAGTGGAAAGATGCCACTCTATGAACTTGCTATGAACTCTATGAATTTTAATTCAAATGTGTGTGCTTTGTGTATAGTTTTTTAAATATATAGTTACTGTTTTAGTAAATTCTGTACTGCTTTGTTAATATTGTCATATATTTATGTCTGCTGGTTATGTACAGCGAAAGCTGTTGTAATGTTCTTGTTCTAGTTACACCCAGAATTACTGTCCCACACTGATCCATTATCTCCCATACTCAAAAATATCATGCTCATTTACCACACACATAAACACACACACACACACACACACACACACACAAACACGATGTATATTACTCACACTAAAAGCCTTAATTTAATGAAGTCCACTTTACTAAATGAGCTTTGGCTGACTTTGAGCTTCCTCTCTAACTCTCTCTTTCTATCTCTCTCTCCAATACTGGGTCTTTTATCCATAAAAATATAAACTAATTAGCATCTGTATTTACCTAGACAGAAATACAAGTATATTAAACCGAAATTACTCAAAACAAATGCTTGAAACTCGCATTATTAGAAATGTAAGGAATATGATATAGTAATATAAACAAGTAATAGAGCCTACGTTCCTTTATTATATGTACTTACTGTACATATTCAAATAATGCATCTACATATGCACGATATCATCTGAAAACGGTACGATAAAAACATGCTAACTATATCTCATGCAATTCGACCTGTTTGGCCTTCAGATGCTTCCGGAAGTGTGTGTTATTGAGAGTGAGAGCCAGCCTACCTGACAGTGAGGTGGACAATCCTGGATATATGCTAAGCTGCTACTGAAAGGATGCTGAATGTGGGTGTGTGTTCCTCTGTCTTTCTCTCTGCCCCTGGTAAGTGTGTGTGTGTGTGTGTGTGTGTGTGTGTGTGTGTGTGTGTGTGTGTGTGTGTGTGTGTGTGTGTGTGTGTGTGTGTGTGTGTGTGAGTGTACAATGACGCAAGACAGAGGGGAGGAGAGAGCACAGCCCAGCACAAGTGATGACATCACTCGCTTCTCTCTCTCTTTCTGCCACATATGCCCTCTTGTCTTCCAGCTTTTTGATTTTCTCTGTCTCTTTGGCCCTATTATTTGTCCTCTTTGCTGACTAGATACAGTACAGTAGTCATTCACTTTCAACCATCTCCCTCCTCCTCCTCTTCTCCTCCTTCTGTCTTTGTTTTTGTCTCTCTCTGCTGCCACACCCTTTCCCATCAGTCTCTGCGGAGCAGAGCTCAGATGTTACATAGTGAAGCCAAACACGTACACACACGCGTTGTTAGACTGTGATGCTCTAAATGTTATTTGCGCTAATGGCTTCAGGGAACCTCTGTCTGATGTCTCTGAGCAACTTACCACTTACTCACAGCACAACCACATATAGATAGAGAGCCGCTCACAGCAGATCACCATGGCTGACAATGGAACAATGACTGTTTTCACTCTTAAATATAAGATTTATTGGCATTGATGGCTCCATAAAGAACCTTTAATATTCAGTGAAACTTTACATTACATAAAATGTACATTATAGTGTTAAAAAGGTTTTTTTAATTATTAATTCAAATATTATTAAAATATTCTCTACACCAGGGTTCTTCAACTAAAATGGCTCGAGGTCCAGTAATGAACCCTGCTCACCAGCCGAGGTCTGGACAATTATATATAAAAAACTATTTATGTTTTTTGCGAGACCAGCGTATCAGCAGCATATTTTATTTTAATTTATAGACGTTTAAATATATTTTTAAAGACCTGAACAAAAAATATATTAACAAATAAATAAATAATTAAAATGACTGTAAAAACCATGATTTACAATTCAGATGCAGGTTTCACAAAACAAAAAAGATTTCTAAAATTATAAACTTCACATTCCAGCCATCAAGAGTCAAAAGTATCAATTTTTATATTAATTTAAACAATTATTGTCAATCAAGTATTATATTAATTAACACATGCATATATTTTACTGCTTTAATTGTTTAAATTTGTATAACACATTATCTTGTCGATCCATCAGTTCACATTTACAACTGTTTGCTACCCTGGAAATCCAGAGGTCTCGCGAGAGCACAATTTGAATTCGAGCAATGATGCAGGTTACTGCAATACGTAAGCAATTGTGGGAACCAATCAAATCGGTGTATCTGATGTAGGCGGGCCAGAGGCGAGCTAAGCAGATGATGACAGCACTGCGACGTCCGAATCATATAATAAACTTTGAAAGATCGCTGTCGCTACAGATGAACAACAAGTTGTTTGAAACGGCTTTGGCCGCTACAATGAACGAGTTAGACTTGGCTTTCCATATAAAAGAGGAACAGAAAACCGAAAACTCGAATCGTTCCTTTGCAAGAAGGACGTTTTTGCTGTTTTGCCGACTGGATACGGCAAGAGTTTAATCTATCAGTTCACGAGTTCACGCTTACATATAATTAGCCGGAGAATAGTAGTGCATGTTTGGCGTGCTGTCCGGTGAAGGGCTCCGAGCTCGGGAGTGGCCCGAACCCAGAGTACGTTACCCCCCAATAGGAGTAGCGAGAACTCGGAGTGATGAGATGGGGTGGTGGAGGTTTACTGATAAACCATCGAGTGAATTGAGGTGAGTCAGCTGTATTTAAACCTATGGCGCTGATTGACTTGTGATGTTTACGCTAAGCATCTGACGCGCTTCTCCCGAACTTTGTTAATGAAACATCATTTAGCTCTGCTGGTAGCTAAGCGTGTATTGTTGTGATTGGTCGTGTCGTTATCCAATTGCGTGCAGAGTTTCAAATGCATGCTTGGTACCGCCCCTCGAGTTAGGCAGTTTTCATTGCTTGATCCCAGACCCTTAATCTTAATAGATTAGGGTCTGGATTTTTCCAGGCTAACTGTTTGCTGCTTAAAACCATGGATTGATTTATTTATTTTTTTTGTCTTTTTGACAACAGCAGATGTACAAGCTGATTGAAAATATCAGATAATTCTCTTCCAGCAGGAGGCGCTTTCAGATTTTAGATACACCGTTTGGTGCACCTGGACATATCATCAGTGATGTAACCTAGGATCACGGGGGGTTTCGGGTCTTTCAACAATCAGACCCCCTCCCCTAGGCGACCCAGCCGGGGTGATCAGGTCCCAGCTTATGTCCAGGTAGCGCTACTACCCTACACGCCATACCTCTCCTCTCCTGATCCACAGCCACCTTGATGCTACTTCTGCAGCATCAGTGGCCAACTTGATGGCCCTTCGCTGGCTCGCCCCTGTGATGCCAAGCATTTTGTAGGCCCTGCAAAGGGATTGGCCCACAAACCCTCGACATCCCACTTCGACGGGTTGGCATATTGCCCGCCACCCATTGTTCCGGCAACCCTCCATAAGCTGGGAGTACTTTGCCCTCTTTCTTTCATTGGCCTCCTCCATACGGTCTTCCCAAGGCACTGTGAGCTCCAAGATAATTACCTGCTTGGAGGCCTCTGAGGTGAGCACAATGTCTGGCCTTAATGTTGTTATAGCAACTGTCTCAGGGAACTTCAGCTGCTTGCCCAGATCAACTGACAGCTCCCAGTCACGCGCCGTTGCCAACAGGCCAGAGGAGGTGCCCCGGGCAGCTGGTGTTGACTTCTCCCCAGCTCTGACAAAAGCTGTGGTCTTCACTGGGTGGAGGCTCTTGCTGTGGCTAATTCCACTGCAGATAGAATCCGCTACAGCTTTTAGGACCTGGTCATGCCGCCAGCGGTAACGCCCTTCGCCCAGGGCTTTTGGACAGCAGCTCAGGATGTGTTCCAACGTTCCTCTCCGCTGGCAGAGGGGACATGCTGGTGTCTCCACCATTCCCCAGGAGAAGAGGTTGGATGGACTTGGCAACACGTCATAGACCGCCTGGATCAGGAATTTTATCCTGTAGGGTTCAGCCTTCCACAGCTCAGTCCATGTGACTTTGCGCTCCACTGTTTGCTCCCATCTTGTCCAGGCGCCCTGTTGCCGCATCCCAGCCATCTGGCAAGCTCGCTTCTCCTCAACTCCTGCACGCACCTCCTCCAGAATCAGCGACCTCCTCTCCTTCCCTTCCGCCTTGTCATAGCGGGGAGTTCTTCTGCTGCCCAGGCCAGCTCTCCCCTGTGCCACTGAGCCCACCAACACCTTTTGCCGTAGCCTTGACTCTGCGTCGTCCACTGCCACGGCAGCCCTCCACTTCCGCCCTGTCCTGACCTCAATCCCAGCCTGGGCAACCTTTGGATCACTGGAATCCCGATACTGTAGGACCTCCCTGGACCGCGTCACCATGAACTCCTCGCTCAGGCTGCTCATGGGAAGCTTCAGCTTGTTGTTCCGCCCATATAGAGCGATGCTGCTCAGGCTTCGAGGAAGTCCCAGCCACCTGCGCAGAAACCTGCTGATCCTCATCTCAAAGCTTTCCACTGTTGAAATGGGGACTTCATACACCAGGAGGGGCCATAGGATCCGAGGGAGAATACCATGCTGGTAAATCCAGGCCTTGAACTTGCCAGGAAGGCCAGACTTGTCCACCACGGCCAGCCAGGCCTCCAGGTCTTGGTTGGTCGCTTTTATGGAAGCTGCGTCTCGCAGGCTGCACTTGAACACCTTCCCCAGGCTCTTCACAGGTTCCTCTGTCAGTGATGGTATCTTGGTGGTGCCAAGTGAGAAGTGGAACTTGTCAGTAACCTTCCCTTTTTTCAGCACGAGGGACCTTGACTTTGCCGGCTTGAAGTTCATGCGAGCCCAGGACATCAGCTCCTGAATGAGAATCAGAATGTTAGTAAACAAAGTAGCACTGCAGCTGACTTTGAAACGTGCAGGGCTCATATTTAATGGATAGTCTTATAAAGTTTCGTCGCAATTATTGCCTTTTAGTCCCCACTTTTAAGACAACCTGAAATCATAATTAAGACTTTTTGAACCCCTAATAATACTGCAGTCATCAATGAAAATAAAAAGCTTTATTTTAAACACAGACTTTCAAAAACAGCCTACACAAAATATGTTTCTTTTTGTTTCTTTCCCCACTGTGTTTGGCGCACAAGAGAAAATATTAGGGAGGTAAATTAATATCAGTATATTCGTCTATCATTGTCTCTGAGAGAATGTGCACGTCAGATGCTGCCTGGAAGCGCTGTTTTTACTTTCGCTTTAACATATTGCGCAGTTTTCACTGCTTGTGTGATATCCATTGGCTCACCTTCATGGTTTAAAACATAAATATGTATAAAAAATACAGTATAAAAAGATATATTTATGCGCCGATCTCTCATCACTGCACGGAAGATTGCACTCAAGTTTTCACGGTCCGCATGAACGCATCCGGACCGCGGTCCGCCAGTTGACGACCCCGGCTCTACACTATAAAACATGGTTATTTTAAGAGGTTCTTTGGAGAACTCAAAATTGTTCTTTCCTCACATTGGTTCAATAACCCCTTTGGAACCTTACATCTGTTTACACTGGACAAAATGCTATCCAGTCCACCTTATTGTTTTACCTGGAAGTAAGCCCATGGGTAAGACTTCCGGTTCATTTGCCACTATAGGGAAATAACGAGAAGAATAACAGTATGCAGTAAACGGTAAAACAAAAATAATGACTTGATTCAAAAATCTGTCTCCTCCGCATCACCCTAGCGCCATTTTGGACAATATCCACTGAACGCAAACAGCGTATGCTGTTTTGTTTCAGCTGCGCAACGCGGATGTATTTTCTATGTTTATTTACGCTTTGATTTGAACCGAAACAACTTATCCGCGTGGTGTGGCTGACACAAAACAGCATACGCTGTTTGCGTTTAGTGGATACTCTCCAAAATGGTGCTAGGGTGATGCAGAGAAGACAAATTGTTGAATAAAGTCGTTATTTTTGTTTTCTTTGTGCACAAAAAGTATTCTCGTAGCTTCATAAAATTACGGTTGAACCCCTGATGTTTCTCCTTGCTACCTTTCTGGACGTTGATCATGTTAATTACATTGCTGTCTATGGGAGGGCCAGAGAGCTGTCAGAATGCATTCAAAATATCTTAAATTGTGTTCTGAAGACAAACTAAGCTTTTACAGGTTTGGAACAACATTGGGGTAAGTGATTAATGACAAAATTTTCATTTTGGAGTGAAGTAACCCTCTAAAGATACAGTTCACAACTCTGAAGTCGTTTTTAAAATTATGAAAAAATTTAAGAACAAAAAGTTTAAATTAAAGAATTAAAAAAAAAATCTGACCTTACAGAAATGGGCTAGTAGTACTCAACAACATCCCAATTATAAATGTTTCAGAGAAAAACAATTTCTTAAAAACTTCAGTGGCCAATTTTCATAAACAAGGCTGATGTAAAATTTACAGAATAAAATTAAGTTGAAATCAAAGAACAAAATCATGTTTGGTGTGAAATTAAGTAGAATGTAGAATTACAGTAAAATAATACTTTATAATCACAAGAGGGATTGGGCCACTGGCTTAAATTATTATTTAGGGTCTTAATAAAAAAGTCTATAATATACTTTGGTTAAAAATTCTCAATAGTAGTGTAAAAAAACCTCTAGGCTACGAAGATAACCCTCGTTCCCTGAAGGAGGGAACGGAGACGTTACATTGGGAATCGCCTGAGAGACCAATCATCTCTGAGCCTTATTCAAAAGGCCAATGAAAATTGGCGAGTGGCATTTGCATGCCAAGCCACTCCCCCGTACATACAGGTATATAAGAGGGCGGCATGCAGCCAGTCATTCAGGTTTTCGCTGAAGAGCCGGATCGAGCCGGCGTCAGCGCGACGCCAAGGTCGTGGCAGGGGAATGTAACGTCTCCGTTCCCTCCTTCAGGGAACGAGGGTTACCTTCGTAACCTAGACGTTCCCCTTCAGTCGAATCACTTCGATGTTACATTGGGAACTTAGACCCATGGAAAAGGCCACGACCCTGATGCCGCGTTACGCACAACGCCACGTGCCGGCAGGTCTTCTCAGACGTGTCCGCAGGCGGTCATTGTAACGTAACCTTCCCAACGCCCTGAGGGCCAATAAAAGGGGGCCCCACAGGGATGCCAGCTTTACTGAAGCAGAGGTTGGGGGGGCGGAGCACATGAGATCTTTACATGTGGAATGAAAGTAAATTCAATATATCCATAAGTCTTTAGGGATATACGAGGAAAACAGCGGCCTTCTGGCTGACCACTGGAAAAATACTGAGAAATATTGCCACAACCTGCGGGGCGAAGGAGACCCTGGCAGGAGCACAGTCAGGAACTACTTCACATCTAGCCCTGACTGCGGGGCATGGAGGACCCAGGGTTCACCAAGGGGGCTACATCCTGGGAAAATAGCGCACGGATCCTCGTGGGAATGGCGCAGCAAGCCGACACCAGCCGGCCTCCCGCTCACCTGAAGTCCTTATGTTAGGACACGGGAGGAACGGCCTCTACGCAAAGGTATAAAACCTAACGAAGGTATTCGGTGTCGCCCAGCCCGCAGCTCTACAGATATCTGCTAGTGAGGCGCCATGAGCCAACGCATAGGATGAGGCAACACTCCGTGTGGAGTGGGCACGAACACCTAAGGTGCATGGCAGTCCCTGGTATAAGTATGACAGGGATAAGGCATCTACCACCCAATGAGCCAACCTCTGTTTGGAGACAGCATTTCCTTTCTGCTGACCTCCGAAGCAAATAAAGAGCTGCTCGGTGCATCTGAAGTGCCGAGTGCGGTCTACACATATGCGTTAAGCACGGACTGGACACAGCATCGCAGAAGCTGGGTCTGCCTCCTCCAGGGGCAGAGCTTGCAGGTTCACCACCTGATCGCGGAAAGACGTGGTGGGAACCTTGGGCACATAGCCGAGCCGGGGTCTCAGGATAATGTGAGAATCGTCGGGCCCGAATTCTAGGCACGCTTCGCTGACAGAGAAGGCTTGTAGGTCCCCTACCCTCTTGAGCGCTGTCTTAAGCGACAGAAATCTTAGCTCGACTGACGGCAGTGGCTCGAATGGGGCGTCCCGCAGGCCCCGGAGGGCGACGGAGAGATCCCAAGAGGGTATGAGGTGCGGACTGGGAGGATTAATCCTATCGCACCTCGCAGGAACCTCACGATGAGTTGGTGCTTACCAAGGGATGTTCCATCCACTGCATCGTGATACACTGCGATGGCAGCAACGTACACTTTGAGAGTCGAAGGGGACAGCCTGCGCTCCAACTTCTCTTGCAGGAAGGAAAGCACTACTGCAATCGTGCATCTCTGTGGGTCCTCTCCTCGAGAGGAACCCTAGTCAGCAAACAGACCCCATCTCAGTGCGTAAGCCTGCCTGGTAGAGGGAGCTTGGGACTGAGTGATAGTTTCTATCACGGCCTGGGGAAGGCCGGAGAGTTCTGAGGGTGCCAACCCGTGCCCATGCAGGGAGGGGCTGCCGCGAGGGAAACGGTTACTGAGACCTAAGTCCGGGTGGGCCACTCCCGTGGCGCAACCAACAAGACTTACTCCTCATCCTCCCTGGACTTGCACAGTGTCTGTGAATGAATGAATGAATGATGCATTTATATAGCGCTTTATTGTGTATTGCCGTACACCCAAAGCGCTTTACAATCATATGGGGGATCTCTCCTCAACCATCACCAGTGTGCAGCATCCACTTGGATGATGCGACGGCAGCCACAGTACAACGGCGCCATGTTCGCTCACCACACACCAGCTATAGGTGGAGAGGAGAGAGTGAATAGCCAATTCAATGAAAGGGGATTGTTAGAAGGCCATGATAGACTAGGGCCATTGGAGGGAATTTGGCCAGGACACCGGAGTTACACCCCTACTCTTTACGAGAAGTGCCATGGGATTTTTTGTGACCACAGAGAGTCAGGACCTCGGTTTAACGTCTCATCCGAAGGACGGTGCTTTTTACAGTATAGTGTCCCCGTCACTATACTGGGGCATTAGGACCCACATAGACCACAGGGTGAGCACCCCCTGCTGGCCTCACTAACACCTCTTCCAACAGCAACCTAGTTTTCCCAGGAAGTCTCCCATCCAGGTACTGACCAGGCTCAGCCCTGCTTAGCTTCAGTGAGCAACCAGTCTTGGGGTGCAGGGTGATATGGCTGTGGCAAGGAGGCTCGCTGGGGGAAAGGCGTACTTGAGCCCCGGAGGTCAGTTGTATGTCAGTGCTACTCTGAGAAGAGGCAACTGGCAATGGGAGGAATTGGGAAGGGCGAGCGGATGTGGCTGGGCCTTGCCGATATAGCTCCGAACTAGCTGAAACGTCACGGGGTGGAGTCGCCATTCCGCAGGGTGGGGGGACTGCCATGGGAGCCAACAGGCTGCACGGTTGAGTTTCCCTGGCTTCTGAATGGCCCGTAGCAATAACTGCCACATTTGACTCCGTGGGAGCAGATGGGCTGCGCGGCACCAGTCGTCGAGACTGTTGAAAACGCGAATCCCTGTCTGCCGAAGGGGACAGGGGAGCTCCCGTAGCCTAAAGAAGGATGCGAGGAGGAGGGGACTGGCCAAATGGAAGCACCTCGCACTGAAGCGCTCGACCCCCGGGGACAGACTGCAGAAGGGGTCTGTGCCGGGGAAAGATCAAGACGCGGCAGTGGGTGCCCTTCAGGCAGATGGCTGCAACCCACGCCTGGAGACGGAAGCATACTCGTATGCACCTCGTCGTGAGCGTCTAGGCCGGCAGCCTAAGAAGGGGCCGGAACAGAGCTCCATCCAGGGTGGGTGTTAACCCACCACTCTTTCTGGGCACATTGAAGTAGGGACTGTAAGACCCTGACTTCATCCCGGCTGGAGGGACCGGCTGGATCGCGTCCTTCGCCAGTAGGAACGCGACCTGCGCAGGCAGGACAGAGGCATGTTCCCGAATGAACAAAAATGTAAAGGGTACCTCTAAGCCTGGGCAGACGCCAGGTGAGCTGAATCGCAAAGCCGGGCCATACCGTCCGTATCAACCACCGTAGTGGCATCAAGGGAACGTTGACCGACGTGACCGTGGTGGGGCAGCCTAAGAGGAGACAGGGAAGGAGACTGAACCGAGAAGGATGAACGTCCTGGAGAAGAGTCTAACTGCACTAAGCAGTGCTTACCTTCTTCCCTGGTTCCCGCACTGGCGACAGAGGGCTCTGAGTCCGGTTCTGAGGAGTGTAAGTACTGCTCAGGAAGGGAACTCGAGGCCAAGGCCCCAGAGGTGAGAAAACTAGCTCTTTTAGTAAAATTGTGGGTACCGTCGTCTCATGGGTCGACGGCAGCATTGAAGTACACAGTGGCTCCCGGCCCTCCACCGGGAGCGGGAACGTAGATGTCATCGTTCCCTAAAGAGCAGTCTCTATCACCTCTGGGTTGCCCGTGTCAGGGACGTTTTGCAGCTTTCTTGCAGGTGTTTTGGGCCGGTCCCTGAGTCGCGGGCGGTGCCGCTTTCCCGCGGCTAGCTCTGCGCTTGCGGGCCCTCTCTGCCAGTCTGGCGTCGTGGGCCTCCGCCGGGGTCAGAGCTGTAGATGTTGAAGCCGCAGGGGGGCGCCCTCGGCGACGGGCAGGCGGAGGCTGAGCCACCGGCGGCGGGATTGGTACTTCGCGGCGGGGCAGGATATGATTGATGGCCTCCGTCTGCTTCTGTACTGCCGAGAACTGCTTGGGCAAAGTCTTCAACAGTGTCGCCGAATAGGCTGCTCTGAGAGATAGGAGCGTCGAGAAAGCGTGCTTTGTCGACGTCTGCCATCTGAGCCAGAGTCAGCCATAGGTGTCGCTCCTGGACCACGGCTGTGGACATCACCTGACCAAGAGACCATGCCGTGACCTTTGTGGCCCGAAGGGCGAAGTCAGTGGCGGCACGGAGTTCCTGCATCACCTCCTGGTCAGGACCACCCTTGTGCAGTTGTTTCAGCGCCTGCTTTTTGCTTGGTAGACCTAAGGGGTCGTCATGGCGTGCAAGGCTGAGGCAGCTTGTCCAGCAGCGTGATAAACGCGGCCCGCAAGGGCGACGAATGCTCACGCCCTGGAGGGTAGGTGCGGCCGATCCCGCCAGGTGGCAGCGCCGTGCGGGCATAGATGCACCGCAACAGCGTGCTGGACCCGAGGGATGGACTCATACCCCCGAGCAGCCCCGCCATCGAGGGTGGCGAGGGGAGAGGAGCTGGAGCGCGGGCGAGATGAAAAAGGCGCCCGCCATGTTTTTTTTTTTTAGTCAGCTCCTCGTGCACCTCCGGGAAGATTGGCACCGGGGGAGGGCGTGGCGGTGCCACCGGTGCCCTCCCCAGGAACCAGTCACCCAGCCTGGAGGGATCGGCCGGAGGTTCAGAAGGGACCTCAAGGCCGATCCCCCTGGCGGCCTGGAGGAGCATAGCCGAGAGTTCGGCGTCCACCTCCGACGGGACAGCGACCACGGGTGTCCGCCTCACTCCCTGACTCTCCCTCTGATGCTGCGACAGACATCTCTTCCTCCTGAGGAGCGCCAAAGGAGACGCTCAGCCCGACGTGCGGGGAAACGACTGCTGTGTTCATTATTACTTCCAACAACCAGTGGCGCCTCCAGGATTTTTTTCATAGGGTGGCCGAAAGAGGCCAGTAAAAATGTTAGGGTGGCAAAATAAAAAATTTTTTTTTGCATGCCTAAATCTAATTAAAGACTAATTTTTGCTTTACTGTTATTTCTGGTAGCATATAAAGTTCTAGGCTTTAAAACTTCAGTATTACTATTCTCTGTACAGAGTAAAATAGAAAAAAGTCACTTTGCAATTCAACTGCAAGTAGCCTCATGTTTATTTGGAGTGCAAATCAGTGATGCGAGGGTCAATGTACAAACAAACCGAACCCGACCAATCTGAATCTGAATCTGAATCTGAATTCTTTTTTATTATCCCCGAGGGGCAATTTGTTCTACAGCAGCCATTGACACAGCCAACACATAAATACAGTAAAAGATACAATAAAATAAAAAAGAAAAATAAATAACACAATTAACCCCTAGATGTCATCCTGGAAAAGTTACAAATTACAATGCTTAGAGCTGATTCAAGTATTTAACAGCTAATGGTACAAATGATCTTGTGTATCGGTTTGACTTTGCCTTCCTAGAAAAGGCAAACCTTCTCCCTGACGGCAAGAGCCGGAACTCTGCATGGAGAGGGTGATGAGGGTCTGCCAAAATGGCATTCGCCCTCCGGACACATCTAATCTGGTATACCTGGCTCAAATCATTGAAATTAACACCAGTGATCTTCCGACACTGTTTAACAAAGCTTCCCAGCCTATTCTTTGTAATCAAATTAAGATTGCCGAACCAGCAGATAATTGAAAAAGTGAGAATTGACTCAACAAATGATGAATAAAACATTTTCATAAGTGAACTTTCAACATTAAAACTCCTCAGCTTCCTTAAGTAAAACAGTCTTTGACTGACCTTTTTACAGATCCTATCTGTGTTGGCCTCAAAGGTCAGTTTATCATCCAGTATAGTTCCCAAGTACTTATACTGACTGACAGTCTCCACTACAGAGCCATTTATAATGGAACATGGCAAGGCAGGTGGTTTCCTACGGAAGTCAAACCGCATGTCTTTGGTTTTTGCGACATTGAGCTGTAGGAATGACTTCTCACACCATTCTATGAAACTGTCCAAGACTGGACCATGGCCCACTTCATGGTCCTGCAGAAAACTAAGTATCACTGAATCATCGGCATATTTGATTATAGATGATGATTCCAAAGTACTACGGCAGTTATTTGTATACAATACAAATAACAATGGCGATAAAACGCACCCCTGGGGTGATCCGGTAGAACACACCAGGGCCTCAGACAAGGTGCCATTTACACGGACTCTCTGTGGCCTCCTGGTCAGCCAGCCAACCAACCAACATATGGTACCAACATCTATTGCAGGAATTTCAGAGAGCCTCTGAGCAAGAATGTGGGGCTGCATGCAATTAAAAGCTGATGAAAAATCAATAAAAGTAGCCAATACATGTGTCTTTGTGCCCTCTAAGTGCCCCATAACTCGGTCCAGGAGTGTTGCTGTAGCATCCTCCACCCCTTTACCTGCCTGATATGCAAATTGGAGTGGGTCAATAATATTCTGTGACATAGCAAGCAAGCTCTTCTTCACAATCTTTTCTAGCCCTTTCATGACTAATGATGTAAGTGCAACGGGGCGGTAATCGTTCAGTCCCTTAGGTGATGGAATCTTAGCCACAGGAACAATAATTGATTCTTTCCATAATGCAGGGACATCCATTTGTGCTAAGGAAAGCTTGAAAATATAAGAAAAAACATCACATAAAAATAAACCACAATTTTTGAGCAGGCGGCCACAAACGCCGTCAGGCCCGGGACTTTTCCTCGGGTCAGTTCCCTCCAAAATTCTCCAGACATCCATTTCATTAATCTGAATTTTACTGCCCTCAGGAGCCTCCCGAAATTTAGACAGATCCTCAGAGAAATCATGACAGTCAAATCTCACATAGAATTGGTTCAACTCCTCAGCCAGGGCAGTATCAGACTTATCAGGGTGAAACACCCCCTTTTTTTTTGTCTGTAATACAAACCATAGATTTAATTCCCTTCCAAGCATCACGAAGGTTATTGTTCTTCAATTCATCCTCTACTTTATCTTTAAACCTTTTTTTGGCCAGCTTTATCTCTTTCTTAACCAGTTTATGGGCCTCTCGTTGCTGGTGAATATCACCATGGTGGAAAGCTAACTTCTTCTGATTGAGGACACTTTTAAGGGATTTACTAACCCAGGGTTTGTTATTTGGATATATCTTAATTGTCTTCTTGGGAATAATAATATCTTGCATGTGTAGTACATAACTTGTCACAGTATCAAGCAATTCATCTAAGTCATTACAAGCATATTTAAAAACATCCCAATCAGTGCAATAGAAACAACCATTTAGTTCTTGAATGGCACTCTCTGTCCAAAGAGCAACCTCTTTGTATTCAATCTTCCCTCTCTTAAGGGCTGGCTGATAGACAGGGGCTAGAAGAACACAATTATGGTCAGAGGATCCTAATGGTGCCATTGCATATGATTTATATGCCCCTTTTATAGTGCCATAACACAAGTCCAGCACTTTGCCATGTCTAGTTGGACAATTTACATATTGGTAAAAATGACCAAGGGGCTTTTTAAGACAGCAAGAGTTAAAATCCCCCAAAATAAAATGTGGAGCATCAGGAGAAATACTCTGCAAACGGTGCACAAGTTGGACAATGGTGGATGTAGCATCTGCCAGATTGGCTTTAGGATGGATGTACACCACCGTCAGAAATACTTGCGGAATTTCACGTGGCAAGTAGAATGGGCGCAGTGAAATAGATAAGAGTTCAACATTGGGAGTACAGATCGATTCTCTCACTATAACTGTCTTACACCAGCGTTGATTGACATACAGGGCCACGCCCCCTCCCAGTGTCTTACCGGTCAGCTGCTCATCACGATCGAGTCGGATAGGTTGACCAAAGCCATCGATTTCATAGTCGTGGCTCGGGTACTGATCTTTCAACCAGGTTTCAGTCAAAGCAATCACACACGCATTTTTATATTCAGGAATACTCTTAACATGTGCCTGCAGCTCGTCGATCTTATTCCTTAGTGACTGCACGTTTCCTAGGATAATAGAAGGCAGTGGCAGGCGACGAAGCCCTCGCCTGCGTAACCTCTGTCGCACGCCTCCTCTTCGGCCCCGTTTCCGCTTTCGTACAGCGGACTGCTGCCGGCTGTCTCCGGTCTGGTGTCTGGATGGCAAGTTTAACCACACTTGCCCTCCTCCTTCCCGTCCGCACTTCCTCGCTCGCACCGCTGTCAGCACATCCAAGTTAGCAGCTCCGTGCATATAGATCTCCGGCGGAATGCAGCTAGGTTTCGGTAAAATCCCGACAGCTTTTTTGCCGCACTCTATGAGGAAGTCCCGGCTGTATTGGAGCCTACCCGGCTGGTTGTTTGCTCCGTAACACTGGACATTTGTTTGGAAGTTCAAGATGGTACCAAAAGTGACAATGTTCATAAGCAAAGCATTCATACAGATCTGGCCATTTAAAATGCGCGCGGGAAGTAAAGTGGTCTCGCGTGACGCCGGTGTATTCCAAGGGAACACGGAAAATACAATGACATAGGAAAGACATGATCAGTAGGGGGCAGTCATGTAAAGCACTGAACTGAAGCGGCAGCAAACATCGCTCTAAGCCCGAATGACTCGTTTGTACGGTGACCTGGAGAGGACATCTTCTTCGGACATTATTCGTTTATATTCGTTAATTTTCCTATCATTTCGATCTCTTTTAACATTCAGAATCGAAATGATAAATG
>NC_133365.1:28315124-28352599 GCF_049309525.1 Garra rufa
AATTATCAAGAATATTAAATCAACTTAATAGGCTAGGTTAACGAATTTTCTTATACAAACATAACAAATGCACTTCAAAACGCAGTTTTAATATATAAATTCAGGAATCACGAATATGACAAAATAATATTATTTTCTATATATTAATAGTTGTATCAAATGAATAAGGAAATTATAGTGCCTTGAATTTATTAAGTAATGTTTAATTTCGTTTGTTTCGCTCTCTGGAAATGTAAAGAAAAAATACAGTTTTTACGTGGAATTCGTTTTTTATCCCTGATTTTAAACAAGCATATACTAAAATAATTTATATATTATTGCTTGAATAAACGTTTAAAAAATAGTGCTAGAAATTTTTTTAATTAAACAGACCTAGGCATTTTAAAAGACAGTGAAATGTGTCTAATAATTCCAAAAAGAAAGAGGAGCATTAGACATAATCAAAATATTCGAGACATTTATTAGGAATACCATTTTCTTAACAATTAAGATGCTGCATGTGTTTATCCAGTCTAATCGAAGTGTGCGTCTCTCCCCCGACTTTCCAACAAAAATCCCACCCCCTCTCAGAAAATACATAAAGCTGACATTACTGAGCTATATGTGTTTAAAAGTAGCCTATTAAAATGGTACAATGGCATTGCTCAGTTCAACGTGTTGGGAAATCGGGCATTTTGTCCCACGTCAGCATTTATTCAACAGTTAATAACACTCAACATTCAAAAGGTAAATATTATTCAGCCAATAAAGTGTAGGTCTATGTATTTCATAGAAAATTGTGTCAAGTACTATATAAATTACAAAGGTTTAATTGGCATCTTTATTTCAAACGACCCGACTGACCGCGACCCGAATATCATTAAAAATATTTTTGGATGACTAGTAACCGCGGGTGACCGCAGGCACCCGCTCATTTTGGATCAACTGGTGCAAATTCATTTCAAATGTTTAAAAATAAACAAGAAAGCATGGATGTTTAATCGCCATATTCATCAAAATACACACAAGCTTAATACAAGTGCAGCCCGAGCCTGACGGGCAACAGAGAGCGTGCCTTCAGCGCAATTTGAAGAGTTGCGTGATCATGCGCACGCAATAGCCTAAAGCTTGCCACATTGGGGGAGAGGGCTCGCCACTGTGTGCGATCGAAGGTCTAGAGCGGCTTGCCTGCCTGGCTGTGCATTAGGGATGAAATGCATAACTAATGCTACTAAAATTTATAATGGCCAGTGGGTTGGCCAAAAGTCCCACTGCCAACAACAGAACACATCAATCGCTCAATCGGAGACATTCTTGTCTGCACCTTTAGTCGTCACAATGGCGATCGGAGTCGGACTGCTTCAGCTCGGTGAAGGCGGGTCTATGGTAAGACGCTCATGTCAATCAACTAAAGATTAAAAAAATACCACTGGGTGGATTTTTATCGTTGTAGGGTGGTTGTGTACACAAACTGCCAACACACATTAATGTTCAAACAACATGTAAAAATTAGTTTTGCATCCGATGACCACTTTAACAAACTTGTATCATCCAGTAATTCAGAGCTAACATTGTGCTAACAGTATAGCCTCATATTATAACCTGAATCACAAACAAATGTGACATTTTTTCCAGATTTTTCTATATTTGTTCAGACACATGACTCCTTGAACATAGAAAATATTATTATGCAGCAGTGCAACAGTTTAAAACCAGTACTGGAAAAAGACTAATAAGCAAGCATAGCTTTGCTTAGCTAACAGCTTTTCTGTATATGAACTACAAGAGCTCCCTCTACAGAAAAATTGGTAGCATATTTCATGCATTGGCTACAAAGGCAGCTTGAAGATGGATGAATCCCGAAGGTCACATTTGTTCAACACATCCATTATTATAACATAGGTTATTACTTGTTGAAGATATAGATTACAAGCTGCAAAAAGCTCATAAATGTCTGCACACAAACACACAAGCCTCATAGAGAATGACAAATACAAAAAGTAGCCTACTAAATCGTAATGTCATTTTGTTATATTGAAAAATATTGTTAGGAAAACCTACCAAGCAACTTTGTTTCTTTAAATGCATGCTCACTTTTTTCCAATATATTGTTGACACTGTCTGCTTGCAGGTAAAAGCCAATCAGTGCATGATTGATGATAATAAATAATATTATAATATTGGGCTTGTTTTTGAAGCTGAGGTTGCTTATTTAGCTTGCGAGAGTTGGCAACACTGATTAAGGGTGTAATAATGTGTGCAAAGAAAGTGTGTCTTTTTTTTTTATCTGAAGTGCAGGTCTGGCAGCTCATCCAGATGGCGGCTCAGCATCCTTACCGTTCCCTCCCTGGGCCTGCAAGGACACCATTGTGAACATTGTGAATGCACAGGGAAGCAGCAATATTATTATTATATATAGCTTATTTTATCGTACTGCAAGAGGAAGTGCAGCTATTTCTAACTTTAATGTGCAAAGTTTACAGTGTCAGCCGCTACCATTTTTCTTTTTCTGGACAAAAATGAACAGTTATGCTGCTTGATAATGCAAAGTGGTATTTTTTATATTAATTTATTATCATAATCATGAATACACTGGTGTCTAATGCAAATAATTTTACCATTTACCACACTTTTTTATTCTAGTTATTTACATTCAGCAGCTAACAAATTGCATATTCACAGGAAATAGATTACATGTTGAAAAATAAGGTAGCTACTTAAAATAAGATACTAAAACTAAGATGACCCTAATCATTTTAGTACAAACTGTGTAGAAAACAGATACGTCAGGTGCCTGGAAAATGACAGTCAGGTAATGGCAGAAATATACTGTTGTGGTTGCTAACCAGTTCTTCATTGATGCGCAGGCTTTGCAGTTGTACCGTATTCTGGTTTTGTTGCCGCTGAAGTTCATTGAGTAAACTAGCATTCACCCGAAGCTCTGTTTGTTTGTGTTTTTGTTGAACATAACATTTGGCAACGAAGATGGCTTTATCTCTGCCTCCTCCTGAGCCATTTCTGCCCCACGCTGGTGAACCTGTCGTGCCGTGGGAGCGCTGGTATGTGGCGTTTCAGACGTACCTTGTAGCCGCGGACTTGGATGATGTTGCAGACGGGAGAAAGCGCGCACTTCTCCTCCACTGTCTCGGCGCTGAGGGATTACGGACCTTCCAGATGCTCGGCACTGCAAAAACATACTCTGACGCTGTTGCACAACTAAAAGTGTATTTTCAAAAGACTCATAGCGTGCTGTTGAAACGACTTAATTTCAGACAAAGATGCCAGCGATCGGGTGAGTCAGCCAGTCAGTTTGTCGCTGATTTAAAAAGCCTTGCTGAGCCATGCAAATTCGGTTCTCTTCGTGACGAATTAATAAGAGACCAACTTATTGAAAAAACAAATAGTGCACGGGTCAGAGAGAGGCTGCTTATGGAAGATGATAGGCTTACTTTGGATAAAGCTCTCACTCTTGCGCTCCAAATTGAAGAAGCTACACAGTGTGCAGCTAAAATTGCAGAGACTTATGCAGCTAAAACTGATGTCACCTCTGTACCTGCAAATGCAGTCGTGGATGAGGAGTTCCAGCCTGCAGGTGCAATCATCCAGCAAACTCAGCCTCAGTCAAGTCAACAAAGACGGAAATGTGGCAACTGTGGCTCCATTCGTCATGCCAACAGGTCCCCAGACTGCCCAGCTTTCGGTCAAAAGTGTAGACATTGTGGTAAGCTTAATCACTTTGCAAGGTGGTGCAGATCAAAGTCCAGTTCACAGTCTTCACCAGCAGTAATTCATACAGTTGGTCCTCACTCAGTCACTTTTTCTACATGTGGTGTACAGCTCAAGGACTGTTGCATTCCGCTGCTTCTTGACACAGGAGCTAAAGTGTCATTGCTTAATATGGCCACCTACAAGAAATTTTTCTCTGATGTTGAGTTGCAACCATCAAATCTGAAGCTCTGTGGTTATGGCCAAGCCAGCATTGCAGTAACTGGAGTGGTCAAACTGCCAGTACGTTATGGAAGAAAATGTCTACCAGAATTTCCATTCTACATAACTCAGCAGGGAGCTAATATCCTGGTGTTAGAGTTGTTCGTGCTGGACGGAACGAGACGAGACAAGATTAACAATAAACACTATATACATTTAATAAAGTCTTCAGATATGCAAGCAGGAACAGGCAGGAACACAGATCACTTCCACACACGATTCACATGTAACATTAACAAAGACCGACAGAGAACTCAAGAAACAAACAGACTTATAAAGGGTGACTAATAATTACAGACAGGTGACGGGGATCAGGACAAACGAGGGCTAAACCAAATCACACAGATCTACAGGGGGAGACAATATGGAAGAAACCAAGTGGAAAACAGACATGAACGTAACATTACGCACCCCTCCGCATAGGCGCGTCATCACGCCGTAGACAGAAAACAAAACAGACGAGAGGGGCGACAAAACAGGATAACAGAGTCAATAAAGGAGGAGGCTTGGGTTGAGGACGCAACCCCGGGAGGGGGACCAAAACAAAAGTCAACATAGTCCAAGGGGGCGACGACGGAGGGAGGAGCCAGGGAAGAAACAGGAGGGACCTGAAGCAGGAGACACCCAGCAGGACCCAGATCACAGCCATGATGACG
Source organism: Garra rufa (assembly GCF_049309525.1). Classification (NCBI taxonomy): domain Eukaryota; kingdom Metazoa; phylum Chordata; class Actinopteri; order Cypriniformes; family Cyprinidae; genus Garra; species Garra rufa. Next base: position 28,319,747 of record NC_133365.1, read on the forward strand.
GCCCACTGTGGAGCCGACGGAAGGAGGAGCCATGGTGGAGGAAGGACCGCCGACTCCAGGGGGCCGACCGACAGAGGCGGAGCAGCTGGCAGAGGAACCCGAGGCGGAGATGGAGAGCCGAAGATCCAGGGCGACACCGCGGATCTGGAGGGCCAAGGTGGAACAGGAGGCTCTAGTGGCCGAGGAGGAAGCGGAGTTCCGGAGGTCCGCGGCGGAGCCGGAGCGACAGAGGATGGAGGCTGTGCCAAAGGGAGGGAGGAGTCCGAAGGAGCCGGTGGGACGGTGCGACAAGGCACAGCCGGAGGAGCAGAGTCCTTAGGTGACGGAGGGACGACGACTGACCAGGGCGGAGCCGAAAAGAGGGTGGGTGGGTGGGAATTCCAGGCAGACAGATGGTTCGGTGAAAAAGCCAATAAGAGTTATTTGTAGAAACTTCTGAAAAGAAGTCTATGAGGTCCCCAGAATGATGCTCAAGCTCACCCCCAGTGGTGGTGCAGTGGGCAGGGCTCTCTATCGCCCTCTCTTGCTCCACGTGGCAATCCACCGTCACGGATGTTGTAGTCGGCTCTCGCACCTGGTCAGATGGCTCAGGCTCTGGCTCTGGCGCTCTCGGCTCTGGCTCTCCATCTGCGGTGGGCTCGGGCTGCAACTCCGCTTGTCGGGGTGATGTTTGGCTGGGTTCTGGGTCTGGAGTGGGGCTGACGTCCTCATCGATGATGTCGACAGTCAATGATGATCCACAGGACGCCAGCACCCACTCGATGTAATCCGGCAGACTCTCTTGAGGACCTTCCCCGGATAGCAGCGCCTTGGTGGTAGAGTTCAGTCCGAGGTAGCAGTGGACGCATAGGCTGCTATCCGGGAAGTGTGACTGGTTAGCCAGGAAGAGAAACTCACGTGTGTGGTCCTCAAGAGAGCGTTCCCCCTGCCTCAGGAAGATCAGGAGAACAGTAGGGTCCAGAATGAAAAATCAAAAACAAAAAACAAAATACTGAGGTGTTGTGTTTTTTTGAAATATTGTTGTGTTAACATGCCGCCACTAGGTGTCACTAATGACCTGGAGGTAGAAAAAGAGAGATGAGAAAAAGAGAAGTGAAGTGTTGAGTTGCTGCTCGTTTGTTTCTGCTGCGTTTTCTTTATTAATATTAAAGCAAAATACAACATTTTGGCGACGAGGATGGCAGCACTCAGTTTACTTACGCCTTCTATGTTCTTGCCATGCCCGGGTCAGCTCTCGGTACCGATTAACATCTGGAAGAAGATGTTTGAAAACTATCTTGTAGCCATCGATGCTACGGGAGATCGGTGGCCGGAGGAGAGGAAGCGTGCCGTTCTACTACAGTGCTTGGGAGCCGAGGGATTGAAAGTTTTCTACATGCTGCCTAATACAGGTCAGACTGTTGCCGATGCCTTTAAAGCTTTAGAAGAACACTTCCAGCTGACTACAAATGTCGTAGTGGAACGACATAAATTCAGACAACGTGCTCAACGGCCAGATGAATCGGTAAAGGATTATGTTGTTGCTTTGCGTGAGCTCAGTACACACTGTAACTTCGGCGATCGCACGGACGAGATGATCCGGGATCAATTAGTGGAGAAAGCGTCCTCTGCACGTATTAGGGAGCGTCTCTTGCTGCAGCCGCAGTTAACACTGACGGACGCGATGCTGTTGGCTGGCCAAACAGAGACCGCCGTGGAGCATGCACAAACGCGGTCCACGTGCATGAGATTAAACCTGCTTACTGTGGTATGCCACAGCGTCGTCGGAAATTCCATGAAAAATCTGTGAGTAAAACACGACCACAGTCTACTGCACAGCCCAGTCGTACTTGCTTTCATTGTGGGTCTAGCTCTCACTTGGCCAATGCCACAAATTGCCCTGCTACTAAAGTTAAATGCAATAAATGTGGAAAATTGGGACATTTCGCAAGGGTTTGCCGCTCTGAGAAAAAGGTGCAATTACTTGATGCTCCTGAGAGTGAGGTCCCCGAAATTGTGCATGTAATTGAAGTGGAAGGGAAATCGCTGCGTGCTAAAATAAAATGCACTGTAACCATTAACACGGAAGAAGTGAGCCCTGTACAGATTGAGCTCACTGTGGACACAGGTTCTGCTGTTTCAATCCTTCCTTCTCACCTTTATAAGCAGCATTTCAGTTCATCACCTTTACGGTCTCCACAAGTGAAACTGGTGACTTACTCAAAAGCGGTACTGCCTGTACTCGGATGCCTATCCGCTCATGTATATTATGGGGATGCAGTGGCCAGTACTAGCATCTATGTTGTGGAGAAAGGCACTCCTATACTGGGCATGGATTTAGGAGCTGGCCTGAACATTCACATTGCTGGAAATGAATTGATTCCACCCCCATCTCCAACCATTGTGCGACAAGTGACGGCTGCAACGACAGAGGGCATCGGTTGCGCTAAAGGCTTTGTACATCGGGTGAAAGTAAGAGAGTCAGTACAGCCTGTACAACAGACTTCCTTTATCAGTTAGAAATGCAGTTTCCAAAGAACTTTGCCGCTTACAAGCTGAGGGCATCATTGAGCGGGTGGATGCCTCCCCTTGGGTGTCCCCTATTGTGGTGACGACAAAGAAAAATGGGGAAATTCGATTATGTGTGGATTTGCGGGAGCCGAACAGAGCAGTAATTATCGATAGCCATCCACTTCCACACATGGAGGACTTATTCACTGAATTAAAGGGAGCCACAATGTTTTCAAGCATCGATCTGAACAACGCCTACCTCTAAGTAATGCTTCACGAGGACAGCCGAGATCTGACGGCTTTCATCACTCATGACAGGTTGTTTCGATTTCGTCGGGTACCTTATGGCTTGGCCTCGGCGCCTGCGGCTTTTCAAAAAATGATGGTTACAATACTGAAAGGCCTTCATGGAGTCCAGAATTATCTAGATGATGTGATTGTGTATGGACGCACTGCAGCCGAACATGATCGCAATCTGCAGGCTGTTTTAACAACACTACAGCGTGCAGGTCTCACGCTGAATCGTGCAAAATGCAAGTTCAGCTGCACAAGCCTTCCGTACTTGGGACACACTATAACTGCTCAAGGCCTGTTACCCACTAATGACCATATTCAGGTTATCTTGCAAGCACCAGCTCCCACGGACGCAGCCAAATTGCGTTCATTCTTAGGACTGACGTCCTGGTACTCACGGTTCGTGCCGAACTACGCTTCGGAGGTGGAGCCTATGAGGGCATGCTTAAGGAATGTGAGTGTTTTCAGTTGGACAGAGAGCGCACAGAAAAGCTTCGAGAAACTTAAGGAGCTCATTGTAAACAGCCCAGCTCTAGCAATCTTTGACCCAGCACTGCATACACTGGTAATCTGCGATGCCTCCGATTACGGATTAGGGGCTGTCTTAACTCAGATTCATGCCGACGGCTCTGAGAGTACTGTTGCATTTGCCTCTTGCTCACTGTCGACTGCAGAACGAAAGTATTCTATTGTGGAGAAAGAGGCCCTAGCCTGGGTCTGGGCTGTGGAACGGTGGCGAACATTTTTGTGGGGCAGACAGTTCACACTTTGAACGGATCATCAGGCTCTTACTACCTTGCTGGCAACTAAAGGTATGGGCTGCGCTGGGATGCGCATTGCAAGATGGTCCGCTCTAGCCTGACAAGCCAGACCCACATAAATGTAGGGTCTGGGCACTCTCCATAGACAGCGCTCAACCGGAGGGGCGGGATAAACGGTTGTCTTTCAAACTCACTCTCCACGCAATAGGATAGCGCTACAACCAATCGGAGCAACGAAGAAGGTGAAATAGTCAACTCCAAATACATCCTTCTTTTGTAAGAACGACCTCAGTGCAGTTTCTTGTTCTTTTCTCAGAGAAAAGCTTAACTCCAAGTCTTTCAGAGTGGCGGCCAAAGCCGATTCGAAAGAAAGTTGTTCACTAGCAGCAGCCATCGCTTTATCTCTCACGTGTAATTCACGGAACCAGAGAACGTCTGACGGAACTAATGGTCGCAGGTCAGTCGTCATCATGTTAAACCCGCCCACCGACTCATGATTGGCCTGGTCGATTTTGGATTTTTGGAAATCTCAAGTGAACGGAGAGTTACTAGACTGCCCTTAGAAGCAAATGTAATTTGCTGCCGCTAGGGGCGCGTCTAGATTCTAGGCTAGGTCCGCTCGCTTACTCTGCTTTAACTATGAAGTATCCTACAAGCCAGGATCCGAAAATGTAACAGCAGACTGCCTCTCACGTTTACCATTGCCCACCTGTGTGGATACTGACTCTACCATTGAACCCGACATGGTGGCATTCCTCTCAACTGAACCCCGTGCTCTTTCATTGGAGGAGTTCTCCAAAGAATGCGCTGCTTGCCCTGAACTGTCAGCATTGCGACAGCAACTACTGACAGGCTGGCCTAAAAATAAGAAAACCCTACCACCGGAGCTGGCACCATACTTTCATATCAGAGATGAACTGGTTGCACAAGATAACTTGGTCTTTAGAGGTTCATACCGCTTGGTGGCACCCGTTTCTCTGCGTGGAGCCCTAATTAATTTAGCTCATCAGGGTCACCAGGGTATCGTCAGGACCAAACAGCATCTTCGTGACTTGTATTGGTGGCCTGGCATGGACCATTCAGCCCAGTCCGCTATCACTTCGTGTCAGCTTTGCTAAGCCCACGACAAAAGTGCAAAACACATACGCCTCCCCTTCAGCCAGTACCACTTCCAGCTGCACCCTGGCTAAAAGTTGGACTGGACATTGTTGGACCATTCGAGTTAGGGACCTGGGATTGCAGATATGCACTTACGTTAGTTGACTATTACAGTAAGTGGCCAGAAATAGCCTTCACCAGTAATGTCACTACGGATACCGTTACAGACTTTCTTGCCACAGTGTTTAGCCGGTTTGGGAACCCGGTGGAAATTGTGACTGATAATGGTGTGCAATTTACATCTCTTACCTTTGCTGAATTCCTCACAAGCAGGAATATCAAGCACGTTTGTACTTCCTTGTACTTTCCACAAGCTAATGGTGCTGTGGAACGCATGAACCGTGTCCTGAAGGATTGTGTCCAAACAGCAAGCTTGGAAGGAAAGCCCTGGAAAACCTCAGTGAGGGACTTCTTGCTGCTTTACCGTACAACACCGCATGCCACCACAGGTGTGGCTCCCAGTGAACTCTTGCTGGGACGGCAACTTAGAACGAACTTAAACATTCTACCTACCAGGCCCTCTGCTTGTACTGATGCTACAGTGTGGGCTCGTGTTCATGCTCGACAGTCGCAAGTCAAAACTTACACTGACATCAAACGTGCTGCAAAACCATCTGCTTTACGACCAGGTGACAGAGTGCGGGTGAGGATACCAACTCATGTGAAAAAAAGCAGGTCTAAATTCAGTTCGCCGTCTACAGTGGTGGGACAGAAAAGCCAGGATACATATATCCTGGATGATGGGAAAGTGTGGAACGCAGCACACCTGTCACCATGTCCTGGACAAAGTCATTCAGATAATGAACCTACAGGGGTTCCAAAGGTGGTTGTCACTCCAGAAGCCCAAAGACAGCCCAGAACCAGACGTCCACCTGTCTGGCACAAAGACTTTGTCACTTGAACTATACCCACACATGCACATTCATCAAGATAGTAGAGCTACAACAGGACTGTAGTTGTTAATGTTCATATACAGTTACATGTTGATGCTGAATATGAGTTCTACATTGTTCGGATGCTTTCGTGATAATATGTGTTTTGTTGAGTTATGCTGGAGTTTGTACTTGTTGCTGTGCAGGAAGAAATATGCATGTCTTGTTTTATAGAATACGAGAATTTAATGTTCTTTTCACGTAAACCGTGGTAAATAAGGTATGGTTAAGCAGTTGTTCTTTGGCTATGATCTTGTTTAGAATGTGATTAAGACATGTTAACTCCGACTGAGTAATATTCTTTAAAAGTGGGGAAAATGTTGTGTTATCTGAAATATTGTTGTGTTAATATGCCGCCACTAGGTGTCACTAATGACCTGGAGGTGGAAAAAGAGAGATGAGAAAAAGAGAAGTGAAGTGTTGAGTTGCTGCTCGTTTGTTTCTGCTGCGTTTTCTTTATTAATATTAAAGCAAAATACAACATGAGGCCAACAAACGAAAAAATAAACGTAGGGGAAGGTGCCGGACAAACTGTTTCGGTCGGTCTTTCTGTTATGGTTGTACGTGCTGGACGGAACGAGGCGAGACAAGATTAACAATAAACACTATATACATTTAATAAAGTCTTCAGATATGCAAGCAGGAACAGGCAGGAACACAGATCACTTCCACACACGATTCACATGTAACATTAACAAAGACCGACAGAGAACTCAAAAAACAAACAGACTTATAAAGGGTGACTAATAATTACAGACAGGTGACGGGGATCAGGACAAACGAGGGCTAAACCAAATCACACAGATCTACAGGGGGAGATAATATGGAAGAAACCAAGTGGAAAACAGACATGAACGTAACACCTGGGTCTTGATCTGTTCCTTAGCCTTGACTTTTCTCTGCATGACAACAGTGGTGCAACCATCCTTCAGGTAGACTCTCCATGGCAGACACAGTTTCCCGATCTATTTGGTGGTTTAGGCTGCCTCTCTGTTTTTGCCCACAAACCCCTGCTTAACCCAGATGTACCACCTGTAATCCAGCCACTGCGACGAGTGCCTCTAGCCATGCGTGACAAGATCACCACTGAACTACAGGGAATGCTAGCTTTAGACCTCATTGAGCCCATTGATGCTTCCCCTTGGGTCTCAAATCTTGTGATTGTGCAAAAGCGGTCTGGGGGCATACGTCTCTGCGTTGACCTTCGGGGGCCTAACAAGGCTGTGGTGCCAGACAAATACCCATTGCCGACAGTTGAGGAACTCACAACACTCTTCTATGGCTCCTCAGTGTTCACAAAGCTGGATCTTAGGCAAGGTTACATGCAAATACCCCTGCATGAGGACAGCAGAAACCTGACTGCATTCGTGACTCACATGGGGTTGTTCCGTTTTAAGAGGATACCTTTTGGCCTAAGTTCGGCACCTAGTTGCTTTCAGAAAATCATGGCTACTGTCCTAGCAGGGCTCCCTGGTACAGCTGTGTACTTGGATGATATTGTGGTGCATGGAAAGGACATGGCGACCCATGACGAATGCCTCAGACGGGTGTTCACAGCTCTGTCTAGACACAATCTAACATTGAACACAGAAAAATGTGTTTGCTGTCCCAGCAATAGACTTTGTAGGTCTTCGGGTGTCCATTCTCGACCTTCCAGTGCCAACCTCAGCTGGACAGATTGCATCCTTCCGCGGCATGACTGCTTACTATCTCAGGTTCTTACCCCAGTATTCTGAAATCACTGACCCTCTGCTACAGCTGCTCAAGCATAACACCCCCTGGGCATGGACAGCAGATTGTGAGCAGGCTTTTCGACGACTCAAACACCTTCTCACGTCACCGCCAACTCTAGCTCATTTTGATCTCTCCAGTCCGACCCTGGTGACCTGTGACGCATCAGCGGTAGCAGTTGGGGCAGTCCTGTCACAGCTGCATGATGGTATTGAAAGGCCTATTGCTTTTGCATCACGGGCTCTGAGTACTGTGGAACAGAAATATTCAGTGGGAGAGAAGCGCTGGCATATGTACTTATATGGTCGATCCTTTACTCTCAGAACAGACCACCAGGCTCTTACTTCACTCATGTCCTCTGCTGGAACAGACCACAAGCCCCTCAGGCTGCACAGATGGGCTGACAGGTTGAATCAGTACAACAAGCCAGAGTCAGATGTAGAGAGTGACCTTGTGCAGTTAGTGTATGAGCCCTTACAGACCGCAGTGTCACTTGAAGAACTTAAGCGAGAGTCTGCAAACGACCCACTCTTCGTTACCCTCAGCACCTACATTCAGAACGGCTGGCCATCTCAGCTGAGCGCTGACCTGACACCTTTCTCCCGAGTCAGAGCAGAACTGACATGTTGGGGTGAGTCATGCATTGCACGGGGGCACCGAGCAGTCATTCCTCTGTCTCTGAGGGGGCAGGTGCTGGCAATGGCACATGAGGGGCACGTGGGGATAGTTAAACTGAAGCAGAGGTGCCGAGATTCAGTTTGGTGGCCAGGGATTGACAGAGAGCTAGAAGCTCTTGTGCGTGACTGTGCACCTTGTCTGCTCAGTGGTAAAACAGGTGCTCCGGCACCACCACCTTTGCAACCTGTTGACTGGCCCACCAAGCCATGGGCGCATCTACAGATGGACATTTGTGGGGAGCTCGCCTCTGTTCTTCACCATCAGCGGTTTCTAGTTGTGGTGTATGACCTCCACTCAAATTGGCCCGAGGTTGCACCTATGGGCTCAGTTATAGCCTCCGCAATGGTTGATTTCCTGGAGCAACTCCGATGGGGAATCCCGCAGGCCATTACCACTGACAATGGGCCACAGTTCGTTTCCAGTGAGTTTTCATCATACCTGGCTGCTAGGGGCATAGTCCATATATGCACTGCTTTCTACCATCCGCAAGCTAACGGCGGAGTGGAAAGATTTAATCAAAGTCTGAAAAATGGCATACGTGCACACCTTGCCCAAGGCTTTCCGTTTAAGGCGGCTCTCTCCCAGACCCTCCTGCATTATCGCGCTACCCATCATGCCACCACTGGGTTGTCCCCTGCCTGTCTCATGCTTGGCAGGGAACTGGAATTACCGTTGAGCAGGCTGCGACCACCTAATCAGATCCCAGTGAACACTTCGATTCGGGCACGGGTTCATCAACATCAGCGTAACATGAGAGCCAGGTATGATAGCAAGCATCATGTTCGGCCCACAAAGATCAGAGTACAGGACTGGGTAAGAGCCCGTAGGCCGCATCGCAGCAATAAATTGAGCTCATTCCTGTCTGAGCCCCTCCAGGTCAAACGCCAACTTGGGCCAGTCACTTTTGAGCTAGCTAATGGATCTCGCTGGCATGCCAGTTGTCTTCGAAGAGTGCCCAACCCCTCTGTTATGGAGAAAACCTGAACCGACCTCTGGACTTCATTCTGCCTCTACTAAATCTGGATCCTGATGGAGTCGCCGGGCAGGATGTGAGAACCGAAAGCTGTCAGGGCCCACGATCTCAAGATGCCTCTATGACAGCTCGCCCTGTCAGGACAAGGGCACGTCCTGCACATTTTCAGGACTTCGAAGTTACATTTCATACTTAAGCTTAGTGGGAGGGGGAAAGTGTTGTGGTTGCTAACCAGTTCTTCATTGTTATTATGTGTTGTAGTAATACTGTCGCAAAGTCATGCTGATGCGCAGGCTTTGCAGTTGTACCATATTCTGGTTTTGGTGCCGCTGAAGTTCATTGAGTAAATTAGCATTCACCCGAAGCTCTGTTTGTATGTGTTTTTGTTGAACATAACATATACGTACCAATTTAAAGCATGCTGTAGTAAGTTTCCCTTCATGACACTGATCAGTTTGACCTTGACATACTTCAGATCCAGCATTAAATGTGTTTATGTTCTACCTGCATGCAACAGTGTTTACAGTACACACTGTGCTGCCATGTCACTGTAGTTTACTCACAAAATGCCAGCACTGACTATTTTATTCTAACCAGTTTCCATATTTACAGACAAAACAGCTTCAAATTTCACTTCAGTGCATATATGCACAAAGAGCAAGAGAGTGCCTTAGCTATCAGTGAGTTTATTTGTTAGAATTTTTACTATTGGAACCCCAAAGGAAAGGTTCACCCAAAAAGAAAAGTAGTCGAAACTTGCATAACTTTTTTTTTCTTCTGTGGTGCATAAAAGTAGTTACTTTGGACAAATAAATTGGTGTTTTTTTTGTTTTTTGTCCAATGTTGTTTTGTACCTCATTTGCCAAAAATGATTTTCAAAATTCAAATCTTCCACTTTCCAAATCAATTTGGAACAACATGAAAACAGAATCTGCCAAATGTGCATTATTTTACCAAAATAGGAGGGATCATAGAAAATGTGTGTTATTTTTTATTTAGTACTGACCTGAAGAAGATATTTCACTTAAAAGACGTTTACATGTTGTCCACAAGAGAAAATAATAGTTGAATTTATAAAAATGCCCCCGTTCAAAAGTTTGTAAAATTCTTTGGTTTTTCAGCATTTTTGTATATTTAAACCCTTTCCAACAATGACTATGCTTTTGAGATCCATATTTTCACACTGAGGATAACTGAGAGACTCATATGCAACTATTACAGAAGGTTCAAACACTCACTGATGCTCCAGAAGGAAACACAATACATTAGCCCGGGGGTGAAAACTTATTGAATTTGAAGATCAGGGTAAATTTAACTTATTTTGTCTTCTGGGTAACATGCAAGTAAAGCTTCTGAAAGGTAGTACTACATAAAAAATACATTTAGGCAAAATAAAAAAAAATGTACACATCTCCATTCTGTTCAAAAGTTTACACCCCTGGCTCTTAATGCATCATTTTTTCTTCTGAAGCATCAGTGAGAATTTGATACAGAAAAACCAAAGAATTTGTGGCACCTGTAGGATTTTTCTGAAGAACAGCGAGAAGTTTAACAAACAAGCGACTTATAAACTGTCACTAAACAAAAAAAAAAAAAAAAAAAAACAGATGTGGATCATTCAGGTAAAAACACCCTATTAAGAATCAAGCGTGTGTAAACTTTTGAACGAGGTCATTTTTTTTAAATTAAACTATTATTTTCTCTTGTGGACTATATGTAAACATCTTTTATGTCAAATATCTTATTCAGGTCAGTACTAAATAAAAAAATAACATGCATTTTGTATGATCCCTCTTATTTTGGAGATTCTGCAAGGTTTATGTGACTTCTGACCTCAACTGTATCTCTTTAAGCTTGCTTTAACATTTGCTATAATGCTGAAATTGAGTTCTGAATGTTTTTTTTTTTAAATAGAAAAAAAATCCCTCATCGATGTAAACTACTGTGTTTGTAGAGATGCTCATCTCAGTTCAGCACCAAAAGCTCCCTTCCTCCACCCTTCTTTCTCATCTATAAATATGGGTGTGTTCCTGCTTCAGTTGCTCTTTCAGTTCACCTTTCTTGCTCCCATCTTTGTTTTAGAAAATGGCAGAATCTGACTACCTCGACTACACCTGCCTTCTCTGCACAGACACCCAGCGAGACCCCGTCACCATCCCGTGTGGAGACACCTTCTGCTTGGAGTGCATTAAGATCTACTGGGACCATTCTGACCACCTTGGTGTGTACAGTTGTCCGCAGTGCCAGACGACCTTCACTCCTCGGCCCATACTCAGACGTAACGCGCCCCACGTAGGGAACCCGGAGCCTCGGCCGCCCCCGCGTGAGCTCACCCCATTTCCATACTTCAAGCGTGATGCACTGTGTGATTTCTGTACTGGTCGGCGGAATAAAGCAGTGAAGTCATGTCTGATGTGTCTGGCTTATTACTGTGAGACACACATCAAGCCTCATTACGAATCAGCCACATTTAAACGGCACAAACTGGTGGATGAGACGGGACACCTGGATCGGAAGATCTGCCCACAGCATGAAAAAGGCTTAGAGCTCTTCTGCCGCTCAGACCAGATGTGCATCTGTGTGCTGTGTACAGTAAGAGAACATCGCAGTCACAACATAGTCAGCGCAGATGATGAACGCACAGAGAAACAGGTGAGACATAATATTATAATTGCTGTGAATAAATAAACCGGGGCAAGCTGTCACAGGGGTCATATCTGAGAAACTAAGATATTTCACATAAAATATGTTAACATATAGACCTTTTTCCTGAGTAAACGATGAGCGCCGCCATTACGAATTCTAACGTCAGATTAAATGCTTTTCTGTTCCGGTTTCCATAGGAACCCATTCAAATAGCGTCCATGTGTTTTTAATGTAGCTACCTTCCGTTGCTTCGTGTCATCTACACACTTATTAAAGTCAGGCACTGACAAATGACGGTCATTGCGACATTGCCAAGTGATGGCGCTATGGAGCCATGTGCTTTTTAAAAACATTTTAATAGGTTTAACCTTAGTTTATTAGCTCGGAATATACCCTAATTTGACTAGAAACAATGCAGACCGGAAATGCAAAGCATTCTTTCAGTTAAGAGTCGGACTTACTTCCGTGTTCAGGAAAAAGGTCTATAGTCCACAAGAAGAAATAATAGTTTTACATCCCCTTTACATAACAGTTTACATCCCCTTGTTTCTTAATCTTGTGTTGTTACCTGAATGATCCACGGCTGTGTTTTTTTGTTTAGTGATAGTTGTTTAGAGTCCCTTGTTTGTCCTGAACAGTTAAACTGCCTGCTGTTCTTCAGAAAAATCCTTCAGGTCCCACAAATTCTTTGGTTTTCCAGTATTTTTGTGTATTTGAACACTTTCCAACAATGACTGTATGATTTTAAGATCCATCTTTTCACACCGAGGACAACTGAGGGACTCATATACAACTATTACAAAAGGTTCAAATGCTCACTGATGCTCCATAAGGAAAAACGTATGCATTGTAAGAACATAAAAGTATTAATTTCTTTTTTGCATGTACTACATGTTTGTGTGTGAATATAGAAAGTCTTGTTGGCGACACAGACAGAAGTTCAGCACATTATCCAGGATCGGATGAAAGAACTTCAAGAACTCAAACACAATGTAGATGTTCTCAAGGTTGGTCCAATCAGGAGAGTCCTAAAAAACAAAAAAGCAAAACATTTCTCACTTTTATGTAATTTAAGTGTAATTAAAACTCTGTACTTCATACTTTTTAGACACAACCACAACTTAAACCCTAACCCTAACCTATATATGAGATATATAATTATTGGTCATTTATTCCTGATGAAATGAAATGTGAGATAATTTGTTATTAAATAACTACCATCGTCTCTCTGCTGTCTCCTGCTGGTCATACAAGTATAAGTAACCAAACGGCTGATTACAGATACTATTAAATGTAGGATCTTAAATTTGTTAAAGGTAGAAATGGTAGAGAGTCTTAGTTAGATAATATTTTGTTAACAAGTACTTAGTTCAACTTAAAGGGGACACTGGGTGCTCATTTTCCACAAGTTTGTATGATTCTTTAGGGTCTTTATGAAATGTCTGCAATATACTTTGGTTAAAATTCCTCAATGGTTGTGTAAAAAACACCATCTTTATCTTGTCAAAAACAGCTCTGTTCACAGAGAGCCATTTCTGTGTATGTTACATTAAATGATAATGAGCTCTGCTCACCATACCCCTCTTATCTTTTTTTTTTTTTTGTGTGTGTGTGTGTGTGTGTATGTATTTGATATAATACCATTTAAAAACAAAACTAATCCACTTTGTCCTCAGTGACTCTAGTGTCAGGAGAAAATAAAGATTCTTATGTTCACTTTTACATCCAACTACAAAAAACCTGCATTGCTTACTGTTCCAGCTGAGAAAATGGTGGACAGCGTAAAACTGGCTGAGGGCGGAAATATGCTAACACAGGACGGTTTGCCAGTGGTTGTGGGCAGGCCCTGACGTTGTACTGCTCAGAAAATTAAAACTGCTTGATAATTGAGACTGTTTAGGATTTTTGGGGATTCAAAAAAATGAGCGAATTCATTTTTATCATTGTAGGGTGGTTGTGTCCACAAACTGCATAGACACATTTATATGCAAACACCATGTAAAAGTGAAATTTGCATCCGATGTCCCCTTGATTATTTCCTAGTTATCCCATTCTCTCAAAGTGCTCTGTGCTGCCCCCTGGCAGTGTGAATGTATGCTGTTGCTGATATTTGCACCTTCTCTGCAGGGAAATGCACAGCGAGCCCAGACTGAGAGTGATAAAATCTTCATTGAGATGTCACAGGCGGTAGAGCGCTGGCATGCTGAGATAAGCCAACTCATACAGGCCAACCTACAGGCCTCCATGGCTCAGGTACATATACATTTGTTTCGGAGGGGTTAGATTGGACTTCCTGTAGCTCTAATTGTAGAGCGTGGCACTAGTAATGCCAACATCATGGGTTTAGTTCCCAGATCAAGATCAAGTGCTGATTAAATATCCCAGCCCCTTACTGGGGAACTGTGGTGAGAAAATGTTTTTTTTTTTTTTATTAAAGTTTAAGTTACTGCTTGTCAGTCTGTATGAAACCGTGTAACACCACAGCTCATACATTCTGTAAAAAATGAGCCAAGCTTTGAACTTTTAAGCAAGTGTTGAGATGGAGAAAAGGACCCATAAAGCTGACTACAGTTGCTGTTCCCTACTCTCAGACTGCATTAACTTTGATTATACTGACAGGCACAGGGTTACGTAGAAAGACTTGAACAAGAGATCATGGAGCTTCAGAAGAGAGATGCTGAACTACGTCTAATACTTGAGACAGAGGACAACATTCACTTCCTACAGGTAAAGAAATAGCCACTCACATTTTCTTTTTTTTCATTCTGGATTTTTGTCATTCAAATGGACTAGCCTGACTGAATATTTCATATGGATATTCAGGGAAGATACTTATCAGCACCAACTTTGTTAAGTGCCTTCATTACTTGTGCAGAATTTTCCCACACTATCTGTTGCACCGGAGCCCATGGTGCCCAAAGTGCTGATAAACCCAGAGTTTTCCTTTAGTGAGATCACCAAGACCGTCTCTGACATGAAGGAACACCTGGACGACATGTGCAAAAAAGAGCTGGGAAACATCTCCAAACGAGGTAATCATAAAGACTATAACAGTTAACCACTGCGAGAACAGACATGTGATTTTACCTCTGTATTGGGTTTATTATATCTATATCTAAAATACTCAAAATAATGTAGTTTATAAGCAGAGATGGAAGGCATTGTACTGCATCAGACACACAGACCGTAAATAAAATATAATCAGTTCTGCACCCCAATAGTTTCAAAATAAATTATGAACGTCAATACAAATGCAGAAAGTGTCATATCAACTACCATTCAGAAGTTTAGGGTTTTTAAATGATTTTGAAAGATATAACTTATACTCAGCAGACCTGTTTATTTGATCACAAAAACAATAAAACAGTAACATTATGAAAACATACATAACTGTTGCTTTAGTAAAGCCCCTTTCACAATGCGCGCTGATTCTGGAAAATTACGGGAACGAGCACTGCGTGAACAAAAGCCAGAACCATAAAGGCAGTGTTGTAATGATGATGCACGTTATCATGCGACTCTTCACGACGAAAAAATAAGTGCAAAGTGGAATGAAGCAGCGATCGGCCAGAGCCAGCTCCTCACTATCAGCGCCGAAGCACAGTTTGTTCAGGTTAGTTTCAGTTTAATGAAACGTACGCGTCGCATTACATCTCACATCCAAACGTCACATGTCTTTATGGGTTGTGTGTAAAGCACGCACAGGTTCCGGAAAACAACTGTGAATGAACCAAATCAAACAACTCCGGAACAAATCATGGGACACGTTATCCGTGTATTTACCGCAATCGCTG
The DNA here is from genome assembly GCF_049309525.1 of Garra rufa. Taxonomy (NCBI): domain Eukaryota; kingdom Metazoa; phylum Chordata; class Actinopteri; order Cypriniformes; family Cyprinidae; genus Garra; species Garra rufa. The sequence continues at coordinate 28,335,204 of NC_133365.1, forward strand.
TGTGAAAGAGGCTGAAGTTGACGTGCGTCTGGTCTCTTATATTCACGTTGTTTAGAAGCCTGTGCAATGATGTAGTTTCGACATCTATAGACTGAACAGGGTTTTCTCGGCTTGTTTTCGTGTTGTTGTTGCTTAGCAATGTTATGGACACGATATTGTCTGGGGGTTTGACAAAAGGAGGGTGGGACGGTGGTTGGTGCTCGGGGCAGTGACTGAGTAGATCGGACGTCACATCGTTACGGAAGTCACAGTGGCTCGTGAAAATGAACAGCTACTTTAAGCAGGCTGTGTGCAGTTTACTGTGGATTGACTGTTTTGAAACTCATATGGTAGTTACATAGTCCCTAGACCTCAGTTATCATGAAAAAAGCCAGGAAATTTCGATTTTGACAATATGGGACCTTTAAAAAACTAGTTTTCTGTTTGAATATATTTTAAAAGGTAATTTATTCCTGTGATTACAAAACGGAATTTTCAGCCATTACTCCGGTTTTCAATGTCACATAGTCCTTCAGAAATCATTGTAATATGCTAATTTGCTACTCAAGAAACATTTCTTAGTATTACCAATGTTAAAAGAGTTGTGCTGCTTAGTACTCTGATATATTTTCTTCAAAATACTTTGGTGAGTAGATCTTAATCTGGTTAGATGCCATATTGAATTTAACAAATGGAAATGAGCATATAAGGAATAAACTTAGTCTTTACAATGACATTAATTGTAAAAAGTTCCTAGATAATGTGATTTGCACAACTTACAACTTTTACAACTGTTTTATGGAGTTTTATTTCAAGATGCTTTAATAGTTGAAATAATTAGTATGTTGTTAAGACTAGTTCATTTCTAGAATAAAAAATTACTGATAATGTACTGATCCTATGTGGTCCAAGATGTTCATGTCTTTCTTTATTCAGCTGAAAAGAAATTAAGAATTTTCAGAATTTTTCTACATATACCATGGAATTCAATGGTGGCCAACAGGCTGAAGGTCCAAACTGAAGGTTTCAATGCAGCTTCAAAGGGCTCTACTCGATCCCAGCCAAGGAATAAGGGTCTTATCTAGCAGAATGATTGTCAATTTTCTAAAAAAATAAATAAAATAAATGTATATACTTTTTAACCACAAATGCTTGTCTTGCACTAGCTCTGTGATGCACATGCGTGTCTTCACACATTGCGTAATCACGTTGGAAAAGTCACATTTCAAGTCAGTATTTCGGTTTTGTAAAGGGCATTTGACTTTCTTTGCACACTCACTTAGTTGCACCTTCAACCCACTGATCCTCATTGAAGTCCACTATATTGAGAAAAATCCTGGAATATTTTCCTCAAAAACATTAACTATTATAACAAAAAGAAACACATGAACATCTTGGATGACATACTGTAGGGGTGAGTAAATTATCAGGATTTTTTTTTTCTGGAAGTAAAATAATCCTTTAAGCAACAGTCTTTATTTACTGTCACTTGTGATCAGTTCAATGCATCCTTGCTGAATAAAACTTAAAGAAAAAATCTTGCTGACCCCAGTCTTTCAATTAATAGTGCATATAAAGATATATTTTATCTACTATTCATTTATGCATTTGCATGATATTCAAAACTGTTTCATTTTAGTGAGTGACACCTCAGTCTATATCTTGATTCCAAGATCTGGAGGACGTATGAATGGTGAGAGGATTTTCTGAGGTTTTACATTTATGTAAAATAAAGTATGCTACATAAGAACTCCAGTTTTTTAATGTACCACTTATACTATATTTTCAGCTCCAATAAGAACAGACTTGCCAGAGCCTAAAACAAGAGCGGATTTCATCAGATGTGTGTAGACAGTTCTACAACATTAATTTATTTATTTAAATCAAATTAATTTCTTCTAAATTCTGAATGAGGCTTTTTTTCTCATTTTCTTCATTTCTCAGACTTTTGTAAACTTACATTCAATCTCAACACTGCCTATAAAGAGCTGGTCCTTTCAGATGGGAATCGCCGGGTGATCCGGAAACGATCAACCCAGTTCTACCCAGATCATCCGGAGCGCTTTGATGGGTTTTGCCAGATTCTGTGCAAGGAGCCGCTCAGTGGAATACGGCATTACTGGGAGGCGGAGTGGAGTGGTGAATTTTCTGTTGGAGTTGCCTACAAGAGCATTAGTCGCAAAGGTAAGAACTCAAACAGCCTTCTGGGATACAATGATAAATCCTGGAGCCTCCTATGCTCAGACTCAGGATACTCCGCCTGGCATAATAAGATGGATAAAGATCTGCCGGGTGCAGCTCGCGCCTCACGGATCGGTGTTTACCTGGATTACGCTGGCGGATGTGTGTCCTTCTACTCTGTGTCTGAGACGATGGAGCTCATCCACAGATTTCAGGCCAAGTTCTCAGAACCTCTGTTTGCTGGGTTTGGCATTGGATCATCTATAACTCTGTGCATGCCTGACAAGAACTACCGATCTAATAGGTTCTGAGCTGAGCTTTGACCCTCAGCTTTTTCAGAAAGAGTTTTGGAAGGGTGAATAGGCAAAAAGGCCAAATTTGAAGAATCGGATTGAACTGAAGACCACACCTTACAAACACCTGAGAAGAGATGATGCCAACCCTGAACCAACATACAAACGACCAAATTTTGTTATAAGTTTGATCATAACATATATATATATATATATATATATATATATATATATGTGTATGAATATACATCACTGCCGTAATTAATGTTCACTGTTTATTTGAATACGTCATTAACTAATTGCATGATTTTTACTGTACATTTCTGCCATATGGACATTACCTTGACATAGTCACCACCAGTGTTGGGGAAAGTTACTTTTGAGAATAATGCATTACAATATTGCGTTGTTACATAAAAAGTAACTAATTACATTACTTTTGCATTACTTTTTGTTTGTTTTTTTTACTTATTTTTATAATTTAATAACAGAAAATCATAAGTTGTATTTTTGCCAACTGTAAAGGCCAAATTTGTGAAATTTATTAGCCTCAGGCTGAAGGAAGTGCCTCTGGTCTACACCTCGCTTCCAGTTTCTCTCAACACGGGACAGTAAAGGTGTCACTGAATAAATGGGGAAATAAAGTAACTGGCGTTTCTTATTTGAAAAAGTAACTCAGATATTTTCATGTAAATTTAAAAGTAATGTGTTACTTTACTAGTTACTTAAAAAAGTAATCTGATCATGTAACTTTGATTACCTCCAACACTGGTCACCACAGATAAGCCACTCCTAAATATTATGTAGATGCAACTTTAATTTTCTGTAAAGCTGCTTTGCAAAAATTTGTGTAGTGAAAAGCTCTATACAAATACAGTCAGGTCCATATGTATTTGGACACTGACACAATTTTTATTACTTTAGCTGTTGACCAAAACATATTCAAGTTACAGTTATACAATGAATATGGGCTTAAAGTGCACACTCTGAACTTTAATTTTTAGGGCAGTCTCATCAAATTGGTAGAAAGGTTAAGGAATTACAGCACTTTAATATGTACCTCCCCCCTTTTTTAAGGGACCATAAGTAATTGGACAGTTGACTCAAAAGCTGTTTCATGGACAGTTGTGGGCTATTCCTTCATTTTTTCTACATCAATTAACCAGGTAAAAGGTTTGGAGTTGATTCTAAGTGTGCCATTTGTATTTGGAAGCTGTTGCTCTGAACCCATCATGCAGTCAAAGGAGCTCTGCATGCAAGTAAAACAGACAATTGTTAGGCTTCAAAAACAAAAGAAATGCATCAGAGAGATAGCAGGAACATTAGGAGTGGCCAAACCAACAGTTTGGTGAATTCTGAGAAGAAAAGGAACACACTGGTGAGCTCAGCAACATAAAAAGGCCTGGATGTTCACAAAAGACGACAGTATGGTGGATGATTGGATGATCCTCTCCATGGTAATAAAACATTTTACAACATCCAGCCAAGTGAAGAATACTCTCCAGGAGGTAGACGTGTCACTGTCAAGTCTACAATCAAGAGAAGACTTCACCAGAGTAAAATAGAGAGGGTTTACCACAAGGTGCAAACAAGACCAGATCCGTCTTTGTCAAAAAACATTTAAAAAAGCCAGACCACTTCTGGAAAAGCATTTTTTGGACTGCTGAAATTAAAATCAATGTGTACCAGAATGACGGGAAGAAAAAGGTATGGAGAAGGCTTGGAACAGCTCATGATCCAAAGCCTACAACATCATCTGTGAAACATGGAGGAGCAGTGTAATGGCATGAGCATGCATGGCTTCCTGTGGCACTGGGTTACCGGTGTTTAGTGATGATGTGACAGAAGACAGAAGCAGCCGGAAGAATTCTGAAGTGTACAGGGATATACTGTCTGCCCAGATTCAGTTAAATGGAGCAAAGTTGTTTGGGCGGCTCTTCATAGTACAAATGGACAATGACCTAAAAGTCAAAGTCAAAGTCAAGTCAAAGTCAACTTTATTGTCAATTCTGCCACATGTACAGGACATACAGAGAATTGAAACTGCGTTACTCTCAGACCCATGGTGCATACAAGTAACATTAAATACAAACAGTAACATTAAATACAAAGGTAGAATTTAAAAAAAAATATGAATAAATACAAATAAACAATATATAAAATGAAAAACATAATATACAAGTAAGGGCACATGGTAGAGAGTGCAAACCATGTAAACATGTAAACAATATAGTGCAACAGAGCTTGTAATGTGTAAAAGTGTAAGAGCAGTCTTGTAACTGTCTATGAGTAGGTGAGATAGTTGGCAGACCAATGCTGCACAAAGTGACTGGTGCAGGTGTGTGTGTGTGTGTGTGTGTGCGTGTGTGCGTGTGTGCGTGTGCGTGTGCGTGTGTGTGTGTGTGTGTGTGTGTGTGTCAGAGTTCAGAAAGTTTGTGGGGCAGAAGAGGGGAGTGGGGGCAGAGAAGGGAGAGAGTTGAGCTCCCTGACAGCCTGATGGGTGAAGCTGTCCTTCAGTCTGCTGGTCCTGGCCTGGAGACTCCGCAGTCTCCTCCCTGATGGCAGCAGGCTGAAGAAGCTTTGCATTGGGTGGGTGGGATCGGCTGCTATGCAGAGGGTTTTTTTGGTGAGATGTCTTGGAGGGAGGGGAGAGGGACACCAATGATCCTCTCAGCTGCTCTGACTATGCGTTGGAGAGTTTTTTGGCAGGACGCATTGCAGGCTCCAAACCACACAGTGATGCAGCTAGACAGGATGCTCTCGATGGTTCCTTGGTAGAAAGTGTACATGATGGGGGCTGGTGCTCTTGCTCTTCTTAGTTTGCAGAGGAAGTAGAGACGCTGCTGTGCTTTCTTGGTCAGTGCAGTGGTGTTGTTTGTCCAGGAGGGATCCTCAGTGATGTGCACACCCAGGAACTTGGTGCTGCTCACAGATGCACCGTTGATGGTCAGAGGAGCATGCTGAGTGTGCACTCTCCTGAAGTCAACAACAATCTCCTTCGTCTTCTCCACATTCAGAGAGAGATTGTTGTCTCCGCACCACGTGGCCAGGCGGCTCACCTCGCTTCTGTAGTTTGTCTCATCCCTGTTGCTAATGAGACCCACCACAGTCGTGTCATCCGCAAACTTGATGAAGAGGTTGGAGCTGTGTGACGGTGTGCAGTCGTGGGTCAGCAGAGTGAAGAGGAGGGGGCTCAGCACACATCCCTGAGGGGTCCCCGTGTTTAGAATGATAGTGCTGGATGTGTTACTGCCGACCCGTACTGCTTGTGGTCTTCCTGTGAGGAAATCCAACAGCCAGTTACACAGTGAGGTGTTGAGCCCCACCTGGACCAGTTTTTGTGTGAGCTGTTGGGGGATTATAGTGTTAAATGCTGAACTGAAGTCTATGAACAGCATTCGGACATATGAGTCTTTTTTGTCCAGATGTGTGAGTGCTGAGTGGAGTGCAGTGGAGATGGCATCATCGGTCGAGTGGTTGGGCCGATATGCAAACTGGAAGGGGTCCAGTGAGGGGGGAAGGACAGATTTAATGTGCTGCATGACTAGCCGTTCAAAGCACTTCATGAGGATGGGGGTAAGTGCAACTGGACGGTAGTCACTAAAGCAGGAAGGAGATGACTTTTTTGGTACCGGAATGATCGTGGTTGCTTTGAAACAGGTGGGGACGGCAGCCTGGGAGAGTGAGATGTTAAAGATGTCTGCTGAGGGATCTCCTCACACTGTCCGGGGACAAAGTCATCACCTGGTCGCCGGGGGGGTGGGGTCTTCTGTGCTGTGGTGCTGTTTTGCACTTCAAAGCAAAGCAGTTTAATTTAGTTTTGCTTTTTTAAATTCGTTTTATTTTGATATAGTTTTCAAATTTTCAATAAAATTTAGTTTAGTTTTTATTAGTTTCATTAACAATTTTGTTAGTTTTAATTTAGTTTCTATTTTGTGAACACATTTCTATTTAGTTTTTATATAGTTTAGTTTCAGTTTTAGTTTTAGTTTTTTGGAGAGATCACGATTTCCTCGCAATTCTAAACTAAGCAAAATAATTTGAGACAAAATATTAATTGCTGCAGTATATTTAAAAGTGTTTAATTAATTTGAATTAATTATTAATAATTTAATACATAATATTTGTATTTAAAAATAATATATTTAATACACCAATTAATAATATTACATTTATAATAAAGTGGTTTGAATAAATAAATGACTTGCTCACAAAAACATTGGATGAATCTGCGTTTTTGAATCAATCTCTATTCAATGACAAATAAATTTTTTAACAGTTGTTTCCACCTAGTGGCGAAACAATGCAATCGACACAAACGTTACTTGAAGCGCCAATTACTCTGAAAAGACGTGCTCTATTTTGATCTCTACCATAGACATCAATATTTATATCCAAACTATGATCTTTAATTGTTGTGATCTCTATTCTTTAAAGATTAATCAGCTCTAGTATATTGGTTTGATCGCTTGTGTTACATGAAAAAATAAATAATTTTGCCTAAAACTGATGCAGTAGCCTATTTAATGCAGGTGCTGTTCAGGTCGCTGTCTTTATTTTTCCGCCATGGGATGAGAACGTAATTATTACGAAAACGATTATTTATTTTTGATAATTATTATTTTATTTCAGTTAGTTTTTCAATAAAAGTTGTTAGTTTCGTTTCGTTCTAGTTTTTCATTTATTTTGACGTTTTTATTTTATTTCAGTTTACGAAAATGTTTTCTGATCAATAGTTTTCGCCTTAGTTTTAGTTTTCGTTTACGAAAATACCTTGCTTCAAAGCGAGCGAAGAAGGTGTTCAGCTCGTTCAGCAGGGAGATGGTGCTGTCATAGGTCTGTGGAGGGGGCTTGTAATCTGTGATGGTCTGTATGCCCCGCCACAGGCTCCGTGTGTCTCTGCTGTCATTGAAGCGACGAGATATTCCTCTGGAGTACTGTCTCTTAGCCTCTCTGATGCCAAGGGAAAGGTTGGCCCTAGCTGTCTTCAGGCTCGCCTCGTCTCCAGCTCTGAAGGCAGCGTTCCGAGCTTTCAGCAGCCTGTAGACCTCCCCTGTCATCCATGGCTTTTGGTTGGCACGGACAGTGATGGTTTTGGTGACTGTTACATCCTCAGTGCATTTGTTAATGAAGGCTGTAACAGTCTATGTGTACTCCTGGAAGTCAGTGGTGTTGTTGTAAGTGGCAGCCTGCTTAAACATATTCCAGTCTGTGGTGTCAAAGCAGTCCTGTAAAGCCTCTGAAGACCCCTCTGGCCACACTTGTATCTGCTTACAAACCGGTTTGGTGACTTTAACAAGCGGTCTGTAAGAGGGCATTAGCATAACAGAGATGTGATCAGAGGCACCGAGGTGGGGGAGGGGGAAAGCTTTGTAAGCTCCTCTCTGGGTGGTGTAAACAAGGTCCAGTGTGTTATTTCCCCGTGTTGGAAAGTCAATGTGTTGCTGTATTTTTGGAAACACACTCTTTAAGTCTGCATGATTGAAATCCCCAGCCACGATGAGAAAAGCATCAGGGTGGGCTGTCTGCTGCTCACTTATGTGCTGATACAGTTCATTTAGTGCCTCGCTCCTGTTGTTGTTGGAGGTGGGAGGGATGTACACAGCACACAGCAGTATAGCTGTATATTCCCTCGCTAGAACGGCCGGCACTTAATAACCATAAATTCCAACACTGGTGAGCAGTATTTGCAGACTACAACAGCATCGCGGCACCAAGCGTCATTGATATAAACACAAAGTCCGCCACCGCGGGTCTTACCCCCCGGAAACATGGCTCAGCGACAGTGTCCCGGACCGCGCCATTCAGCTCGACCAGCTGACATGCTATCGTGCCGACAGGGTTGTCGTCACGATAGCATGTCAGCTGGTCGAGCTGAATGGCGCGGTCCGGGACACTGTCGCTGAGCCATGTTTCCGTGAACACAAAAACACAACAGTCCTTTACATTCCTTTGAGATGAACGTAGTAGTCGGATGTAGTCCAGTTTGTTGTCTAATGAGCGTACGCTGGCCAGAACGATGGAAGGGATAGCGGGTTTGTGTGGGCTAGCCGCTAGCCTAGCTCGGATACCTCCGCGCTTACCCCTCTTCTGCTTCCTCTCACACCGCTTGAGGCGCCTCCATTGTGGGCGAGGTGCAGGAGTGGGGATCAGTGATTGAGTAGGCCTCCGGAGCAGACCCAGATCATTCAGCTCTTCAGCGTCCACAGAGTTCAACTTAAAAACTTTGTTTCTGCCGATGTCGAGCAAAAATGTTCGGCTATAAACACGCTTAAGGGCAGATAAATGCAACGAAGACGTACAAAAACACTGCGACTTACAGGACGAAAAACACGAAAACACTGTTTGGTCGGGAGAGAGAGAAGCCGCTGCATGTGCACGCGCCGCCATCTTGTTACATTATCTAAGCTGCTGCAGTTTGAATAAGTAATTGATTTAAAACATTTAAAACGTTTAAAACATACAGCAAAAGCAACCCAGGAGTTTTTTTTAGGTAAAAAAGTGGAATATTCTGCAACGGCCAAGTCAATCTTCTGATTTCAAATTGATTGAACATGCATTTCACTTGCTGAAGACAAAACTAAAGGCAGAAAGACCCACAAACCAACAACAACTGAAGTCAGCTGCAGTAAATTAAGGCCTGGCAAAGCACCACAAAGGAAGAAACCCAGTCTATGGTAATGTCCATGAGTTCCAGACTTAAGACAGTCATTGCCTGCTAAGGATTCTCAACAAAATAGTAAAAATGAACATTTTATTTATGATTATATTTATTATTATTTATTAATTACTTATGAGCCCCTGAAAATGGGGGTCTGTGTATAAAAATGGTTGTAATTCCTTAGCATTTTATGTTATATTTTTGTTCAACCCCTTGAATTAAAGCTTAAAGTCTGCACTTCAATTTCATCTTAATTGTATCATTTTTAAAACTATTCTAGTGGCATACAGAGCAGTGGTGGCTGGTGCTAAAAATTTTTAGGGGGCGCCAGGGGCGTAGATTTAGGGTGGACGGTGGGGATGTGTCCCCACCAATATCCTCTGACCATTGAAATGTCCCCACCACTAATTTAATCCACTTAAAAAATAAAAAATAAATCGTGCTGTCAACATTAACCTAGACACGCAGAAAGGGAAAATCACTTACTCTCCTTGAGTCCTCCCGCCCCCAAAACACATATGAACATTTTGATTGGCTGTGCCTTTCCCTGCTATCACGTGAGAGGCTATGGCTGCGTTCAGATACAAGCAGCGCCAAATGCAATGGATTTTTTTCCCGTGCAAGAAGGTGTGTTGGGTGACATACATGTGAGGATTGGCGGCAGCAAAAAAAGAAGCTGGACATAAGGAGCTTTTTTTCAAAGAAAAATGTCACTTCAAGTTCGCTAGTGAATCCATCAAAGTCCATCAAAGTAACGACAACAGCAGGGCCGCTGCTGGCCAAATGGGTGCCCTAAGCAGAAATTTACTTTTGTGCCCCCTCCCCCAAATATTACGGAAGTAAAAGTAAAATAATAAAAAAACTCCTACTATAGGGGCCAAAATAGAACTTTCTTCAAATAAAAGTAAATTTAAATAAATTAAATAAATTTATAAATTACAATTGTAGCTCTACAGCAAAAAATACTGTTTTTAACTAAAACTAAAATTACACTTTAAATAAAACATTTAAAAATGTGAAATCTTAATAAAATAAACAATAATAAACTGAAATAAAATCAACACTGTCATCTGCTGGAGCTTTCCAAAGTTCAAAATTTACAAAGGTATTTCAGCATTGACCCTGCATTAAATGAAGCAGAAGATATTATCTGAAGAATTACTGAGCGCACTTTTAAATAAACAGTTATTTTTGGTCAAAAAGGTAAATAAAGAGCGAAATAGCAAGATCGGTGTAATAAAACAGTTTTATCAACAACAAAGAGTTACCTCCAATGGCTATGATTTTATTAATACAAAAGGAAATTAAGAATCATACAAAAGGAAATTAAGCAGTTTTACTATAAAACCATGGTTATCTGCCTTTTTATCTTTCTATAATATCCATGCTTGTAAATTTTGTTTTATAGAATATATAATATTTGTATTTGTCTGTATTTTTTAAATATATTTTTATTCTGTGTTTTTACCTGCTTGCACCAAGGGTGAGAGAGAAACGAAACTTCAAAACTCTTGTATGCACTGTACATGTGGCAGTTTTGACAATATAGCAGACAAGGGTTATGATGTCCACATATTTTTGTTGAGGAAATGATAGGAAAGATTATGTGGATATTTTAATTAAATGTTTGGTCAACAAGGAATTCGATCATCATGTAAGTGTAACAACTGCATTTACCAGGCCTTTGGTGCCCTTTTCAGACATTTCTATTAAAATTGTAATGTAAACTGTTAATTTTGTATTAGATTATGTATATAACACTGTTATTTAATGACACCATATGGTCATTATTAATCAATAATCATAATTGCCTCTGTGTTTTAATATAATGCATTTTAAATCATTTTGTTTACTTAGATCTGCTTGTATTCATATTAGGAAAGATGCGTTCGTCGTGAAATTATTACCGACTTTAAAACACATAACGTCGACAGAACTTTAAAGTTTCACAGGATTATGAACGCACCTGAAAGTGATGCACGGGCTTCATCTTGGGCTTTTTTTTCTTTCGTTTCTCGGCGCCGGACTGTTGATGTCTCTTTCCAGGACCAGGCACATTGTTCATCAATTATTATCATCATTTTTGGCCAAATAGGCAGCCGTAAAAAGAGGTGAGGGCGCGTCATCACGTGTGCTTACTAGCCTACCCTGCGTTCACCGTAAAATGCAATATATACGTTTATATTTTTTATATTTTTGTTTATTTGTATATGTATATTATTAATATTAATTTATTATTATAATATATAAAAACGATTTTTCTTTTTTGAGCAGCTGGGATGGTGCCCCCCTGGGAGTTGGTGCCGTACGCAGACTGCGTACCCTGCGTATAGGGAGCGGCGGTACTGGACAACAGTTAACGTTAATGCTAGTGTTTTTTTGTTTTTGTTTTTGTTTTTACTGCTTTGATGCACATTCATTATAGCAGGGCAATCTATAGTCTGTGATACGATACGGATTTAAAACTAACAGCAGATTAAACAGCTAAATGTAAAAGTATAAATACCCAGCCGGCACATGACCGACCTTCAACGTTGAAATTTGGTTGAAAAAAGGTCAGTTGTTGTTTCAACAGTGAAACAACGTTGATGTGACATTGAATGCTAAATGGTTGAAGATCAGTCAACACATGACCGAAATTCAACGTTGAAATTTGTTTGAAATAAGGTCGGTTGTTGTTTCAACGGTAAAACAACTTTAATAAAACTTTGAATGCTAAACAGTTATATGTGCCCTCAAAAGCAAGTGTTTAAATTATAATATTAATAATAATAATAATTAACAAGGTTAACTTATAAATCAACATGTCTTCAGCATACAAATAAATGTTTGCCTTTTAAATGATTATGGACATTATTATTTATTTCATGAAACTTATTATAAAATATAAGTGTATATGTTAAATATATAATCATTACCAACAATAAAACTAAATACATTTCGCTACCACATGCTGAAACAATTCCTATTGGTTGTTTTACCTTACTGCTTTGATCATGATTGGTTCATCTGGCTGTCATTCAGGAAACTGACAGGTGAAACTGCGCGCCTTTGGAATTTAAAAAAATTCGACCATTACGCATTTTCTGGTGAGGCTGTGAGCTGCATAGACTGTATGAGAGCTGCTGCTCACCGAAATTATTCAGTTGGTCACGAATTATTTTATATTTTCCTGTTATATTTTTATTTTGAGCGTATTTGAATTGTAAAATCCCAACGGAGAACAAAAACCGAAACACAAAGGAAATAGAAGTGAGCTGCGAGTCTCTGAAAACATACAGCGCTGGCTAAATCAGGTAAGACAATAAGTATTTATTATTACCTTTTAAAAAATAGTACAAGAGTTTACAAATTGGTAAAGGACATGTAACCTGCAGAAGTTAAATACTTGAGTGTGTGTTTGTGCTGCTTTATTATCACAGACAGCAAAAGTTAGATGCTAATCGCATTTAGCACGCTAGCAATATTAGCTCATCTGGTAGTATATACATCTTGGTGTTGTTGTGTATTGCTAGTATTTGTTAATGTCTGTCTTTTAGAGATTCACATTTTTTGATATAAATGCCATGCATTACTGCAGATGTGTTTACATTTTAATCCTATAATAACAGTCCTAAAGATGACATACTTTATCTTTCTTTTCTGAATATCATATAACAGCAAATGTCTTTATAATTGAAATGAATTAAGATTGTTTAAGGGAATGGTTTAAAACGAAAAACAGCATTTTAAGAAAATTTCAGTAAACCATTTATTTTTTCTCCTTGTAGAATCATTAAGGATCCAGCTTATTGGCAGTTTGGTAAGGAATTGTTCATCTGCTACTTTGCACTGTCAGTTCTGGTAGAGATTCATTGATCTTTTGTTATAAGTTTATTTAATGTAATACAAATGTACTCAATATTATTTTACTTGTTTCACTAAGTATACTGTTTAGTTAGAATTGTGATTAAAACCATGTTGTTTTAAATTTTAATCTGAATATGTCAAAATGTGTTTAATGAAGTGTTGTGCACTTTGTTTCCAACTCCACTGTTATTGGACTGTAAAGTAAAAAATATTGTACAAGATTTGTTTTGTATTGAGTGGTTTCAGTTAAAGATATTCAACAGTATCAATGTTGGTATTTTATGAAATTTTACTTTTTGTGTTTTTGTTTATGCAGGACAGCACAGAAAGCACACAAGTGGGAGAGAGAGAGGAGGGGACAGCATCAGAAAGGACCTAGAGCTGGGACTCTTTCAAGGATCACCCGAAGCACAACCATGCTATTTGCACAAGGCTGTTGTTTCAGAAATCAGAATTTGAAGAAACATGTTGGCTTAAAATAATAAATACATTTCATTTAAGGTATTTCCTGCGTAAAGAAATGTAAGGCGATTGCTTTTTACCCCTTCACCACGACATGGTTTCTTGTTGCAGGTTCCATTCTCAAAGTCTTTTACCCATTTGCATTGCACAAATGTACACATCTCTTATAATGAGACACATTTGCAAACCTGTTTTCACAGAACTATAGTTAACCACCAAAATAAGAGATCAAGTGATCAACTCTTCGTTCTTCGTTCTTCTTCACTGGGTCTCCTTCAAACACCCAATGCTCGTTTAACCACTATGGGTCACAGAGCCTTTAGCCGTGCTGCTCCTCGTCTTTGGAATTCCCTCCCTGCCAACTTACGTGACATAGACTCTTTATCCCAATTTAAGGCTCAGCTGAAAACCTATTTATTTAGATTAGCTTATCTTACATAATTGCTGTTCTTAATTACATTCTTTTTACTGCTGTCACTCTGTAATTGCAGTTTTTTTTTTTTTGTGGTTTTTATTATCTTAAATCTTTTATATTTCTGCTTTTCTGTACGGTGACCTTGAGTGGCTTGAAAGGCGCCTTAAATAAAACGCATTATTATTATTATTATTAAGTGGTTTTAGTCAAAAAAGGTTTCTCTGCATGTTACTGTACAAAAACGTTGAGTCTTTAACCTTCTGAGGTCTAGGGATTTGGAGAAGTTTAAACCCTGTTATCTGTGTGTGTTTTTTTCAGTATCTGAAAAAAATACACTACGAGTCAAAAGTTTTTTAATTTTATTAAATAATTTCCTTCTGCATTATAAAATTTGTATTTAAAATAATATTTAATATTATTTAAAATATTTTAAAATGTAATTTATTCCTGTTACTCCAGTCATCAGTGTCATATGATCTTTTAGAAATCATCCTAATATGCTGTTCAAGAAACATTTATTATGAATATTTAAGCAGTAGATACATTTTTTTTTCAGGATTCTTTGATGAATGGTAAGATCCAAAGATTAGCATTTACTTGAAATAAAAAGCATTTGCAAACTTATATACAATACTATTCAAAACTTTTATTTAGCAAGGATGCTTTACATTGATCAAAAGTGATGATAAAGACATTTATAATATTACAATAGATTTCTATATCAGATAAATTGTTTTATTTTCAGTTCATCAATGCAAACTGAAAGAATTCTACTGAACTGTTTCCAACATAATTTTTTTTGAGCAGCAAATCAGAATATTAGAATGATTTCTGAAGGTTAATGTGACTTGATCATGAGTATTGATACAAATTCTGCTTTGACATCACAGGATTAAATTACATTTTCAATTATCTTCAAATGAAAAACATTTTAAATAGTATAAATATATTTTATTTTTTTGTACTTTGGATTGGTGAGCAGAAGAGACTTTAAAATTTTTTTTTTTTTTTTTACTGTGAGAAACATCTGAGTGGTAATGTATAATGACTAAAGTCTGATTACTTTGTATTCATCACAAACTGGGCTACAATAACATGTGAGCAGAATTAATGTGTTAAAATGTTTTCGACAGGTTTTTATTTTGATTTATACAGTGTATGTTTCCAAAATAAAACTTGTTTTATAATATTGATCATGTGTTAGTTTATTGAAGTTGACAGTAAACCCATTGCTGCTAATCATTTGTTTTTTAACTAATATACAGTGTTGATCTAAATGCAAACTAGGTTGTAATTGAATGTACAGTTGTGTATTCACCATTGCTGAAAGGTAAGACGGTGAAACTAAGTCGCGATTTCAACGGTGAATCAACGTCATAATATCAACGTTGAAATTTTTTGCAAATCCGAAAGGTTTTTCACCGTTGATTCAACGTCGACAGATGACCATAAACCGAAAGGTAAGAGGGTGAAACAAAGTCGCGATTTCAACGGTGAATCAACGTTGTTATTTCCACGTTGAACAGACGTCACAATGTCAACGTTGAAAATTTTTGCAAATCCGAAAGGTTTTTCACCGTTGATCCAACCATGGTACCTGACGTTGTTTCAACGGTGAATCAACGTTGAAATGCCGGCTGGGTATGATTCCTGTCAGTTCTCCTAATCTAATGACAACTATTTGTCAGAAATTAGTCTTGTGAAAGAAATTGATATGCTACATACTAATATTGCCATGCAATTGTCTATTGCAGTTCACCAATAGACAATCCACTTTGCACAAATAGTTTTAAAAATGCATACACTGAGGCCCCGTTTACACGAAGGGAAAACGCAGATATTTCCCTGCGGTTTGGCCTCTCATTTACACGAAAACCCCGTTTTTATCACAGAAAACGATTATTTCTAAAAACTCCGGCCAAAGTGGATAAATTAGAAAACGCCGTTTTCACGTTGTAGTGTGGACTGTGAAAACGGAGGCTTTTGAAAACGATGACGCATATTTATAGTCATGTGACGCATATTGTACCAATAGATATCTATGTTTACACCAGTAATTGTGCCTGTGCTATTCACACACTGCTGCTAAAGAGATTTACCTTGTACACTCTTCAAATTACAGTCCTAAAATGATGACGGAAAATTGCAAGTAGGGCTCGCTGCAGCCTGCGGTGGACATCCAACCCCGCCCACATCCATGTGTGACGTCAGACACCACGCCCCCGTCAATGCGTCATCGTGTGACTCCCCTCTCCATCGGTAGTTTTAAAGCGGTGCATTTCAAAAAAATTCACGAAATTTATCCATGTAAAGTAGCTCTTTCTAAATTCATGGACATTGATAACACCTGCAGTTTCTGTAAAACACATGAGGAAGACTTGTGTCATTTGTTTTATAATATAAAACCTTTCTATTTCTGCAAAGAAATGTTAATTATATGCTTTCTTTAAAAGATGTTATCTGTACTATTCTTACTCATAAAAGTAAAATGATTGAGTATGTTGTTAACTTTTACATTTTACAAAAGTCTTTAAAACAAATGAATACATTTGTTGTCACATTTCACGGAGAACTTTTTTTCTGGTTATGCTCCCACAATATAATTTTTGTATATGTAAGGGAAAAGGAAGAACATTTGAACTATTGTTTAGTTGTTTCTAGGTTTTAATTTATTTTTTGTTTATTTATTTACTTTTTATTTATACGTTTATTTATTATTTTTTTTCTCTCTATGGTATTAGTTTATTTTTATTTTTTTATTATTATTTTTCCCCCTCTTATTACATATTGTATTACTGTATACAGATTAAGCTTGTATTTTGTGTATCTGGATTTCTATTTCAATATTTTTGTAATGTCCAATTATTCTTTAATAAAATAATAAAAAAAAAAGAATCCCGATGTTGTACGCATGTGCAAGAATGGCGGAAGTATGTTGTATCGGGGATGTAAACAAAACAGTTTGTATTAAATAATACAAATTAAACCTAGGTCATCTTTCATATGGAACTAATTACATTCGAACAGCCAGTAAAACGCTTGCTTTGGTTGATTAAAGTTAGGAAAATGGTAATTGGTAATAAAACATTTAAACCTTACCCTATTTGTTTGTGTAATGACATAAATTCACGTTTATTAATCGATTTTGACATAGCTTAGACAAGATCAGATTTAGACGGACAATTAAGTTTTGTTATTGTAAAAGTAACACTTAGCATATTTTCATTTTCATCTAATTCTCTAAAGATATGTCCACAAATGTGAACATTGCTAATCATATTATCACTATTTTAATATGTGTTAATACTATTTAATATGTTGGATGTGTGACGTGTTTAAACATGGACGTGGCGTCTGGCGTCACACTTGGATGTGGGCGGGGTTGGATGTCCACCGCAGGCTGCAGCGAGACGCTACTCGAAAATTTACTCACAGTTGCTGTCCTGCAAAACATGACGACAACTGCTTTTCAGATAAAATATGAATGAGCGCGATATAGACGCGTCAGTGGATAATGAGATATTTCCGTAAATTATCCCGCCAGAAGAATTGCGTG
>NC_133365.1:28353099-28388875 GCF_049309525.1 Garra rufa
CCATATGAAAGATGACCTAGGTTTAATTTGTATTATTTAATACAAACTGTTTTGTTTACATCCCCGATACAACATACTTCCGCCATTCTTGCACATGCGTACAACATCGGGATTCTTTTTTTTAAATTATTTTATTAAAGAATAATTGGACATTACAAAAATATTGAAATAGAAATCCAGATACACAAAATACAAGCTTAATCTGTATACAGTAATACAATATGTAATAAGAGGGGGAAAAATAATAATAAAAAAATAAAAATAAACTAATACCATAGAGAGAAAAAAAATAATAAATAAACGTATAAATAAAAAGTAAATAAATAAACAAAAAATAAATTAAAACCTAGAAACAACTAAACAATAGTTCAAATGTTCTTCCTTTTCCCTTACATACAAAAATTATATTGTGGGAGCATAACCAGAAAAAAAGTTCTCCGTGAAATGTGACAACAAATGTATTCATTTGTTTTAAAGACTTTTGTAAAATGTAAAAGTTAACAACATACTCAATCATTTTACTTTTATGAGTAAGAATAGTACAGATAACATCTTTTAAAGAAAGCATATAATTAACATTTCTTTGCAGAAATAGAAAGGTTTTATATTATAAAACAAATGACACAAGTCTTCCTCATGTGTGTTACAGAAACTGCAGGTGTTATCAATGTCCATGAATTTAGAAAGAGCTACTTTACATGGATAAATTTCGTGAATTTTTTTGAAATGCACCGCTTTAAAACTACCGATGGAGAGGGGAGTCACACGATGACGCATTGACGGGGGCGTGGTGTCTGACGTCACACATGGATGTGGGCGGGGTTGGATGTCCACCGCAGGCTGCAGCGAGCCCTACTTGCAATTTTCCGTCATCATTTTAGGACTGTAATTTGAAGAGTGTACAAGGTAAATCTCTTTAGCAGCAGTGTGTGAATAGCACAGGCACAATTACTGGTGTAAACATAGATATCTATTGGTACAATATGCGTCACATGACTATAAATATGCGTCATCGTTTTCAAAAGCCTCCGTTTTCACAGTCCACACTACAACGTGAAAACGGCGTTTTCTAATTTATCCACTTTGGCCGGAGTTTTTAGAAATAATCGTTTTCTGTGATAAAAACGGGGTTTTCGTGTAAATGAGAGGCCAAACCGCAGGGAAATATCTGCGTTTTCCCTTCGTGTAAACGGGGCCTAAGACTCAGAAAAAGTGAAATAAATGGATTGCTGTTTAAATGGCATGTTTATCTTTATTAAACTATCTTTTTGTCAGTTATTCAACATTTTCTTTAACATTACACTATTCCTTAATTTAACTTAATGAATTGCATTTCGAGTGGAGTAATATCAATCGAAGCATTGCTAGTATTAATGTAAAGTGATTTTGCATTTTGCAGCATATAAAAAAAAAGTTGGGGTGGGGGGGTTGGTGGGCGGGTCATGGGGGGGGGGGGGGGGGTCGTTGGTTGTCATAGGTCCCCACCAATGTCCAGAGCAAATCTACGCCCTTGGGGGGCGCATACAAAATGAATCACACTGTTAATACAGGCTTTATTATCAGTTATCTTTATTATCTCAGTTTAAAGACAGTGAAAATTAATTGATTTGTAGTAAAACATTGCATATAAATTAATTTTCATAAAGTTATATATAGTCCAATATAATAAGTAACTGTTATGCAAAATCTGTAAATACTAAATACTTGTAGACCATTAATTGTTTTGACCTAATTATAATGGTATTGACAATATATTTGTCAAGTTGGTAGACATAACTGAATGTATGTCCAATTAAAGAAGGAACACTATATTATATATTTCTATTTTACTATTGTGCTTATAATAATACTAACATAAACACTCACACTTTACTTGAAAAAAAAGACGTCTATTGTGTAACTGCATCATCTACATAAACCATTGTGCTACGATCGAGTTAAACTGCATTGTCTCAGTTACTTTCTGTGTAGTTGCCCACAATGCTTCGGTGACAGGACTTTAAAATAACAAACGGAAAACGATAAAAGGCATGATTTACATCGCATTGCGAGCAAACTCTATCCAAGCTCCATGATTCATACGTTTATTTTATTTTTTTCTTCATTTGAACGGCTTGTGAAAGGTTTTTTTTTTTTTTTTAAAGATAAAATCGAATTTACTTTCATCTCGGAAAAATATATTGCACATATTTGACAGTCGAGAACGGTCCAATCACATGAGGACAAATATATAATAACAATATTGATTGGCTAAGATCTAAAGTGGGAGGGTCTGGGGCGCTGTGTTCTGCGCCCCGAGGCCAATCTGAAACAAGCCAATCAGAGCTCAGCCTCAAGTCACATGCGTTTCAAAAATTTACAGACCTAATAGACACCCATTTGGCCGGCGTCCCGCATACACAAACAAACGAAAAACAGTTTAGATTTTTTTTTATTTTTAACAGGTGCTAACATAACTACCAGTTGAATAGTATGACAAAATAACGCAATTTCGTGATTATTTTGCAATATGTATTAAACTTATTTTTAACATGTTAGTAGTCTTCTTCCTTGGCTAACTTGACCAGCCGCCACTGATACAGAGCCGAAATTATGAAAAGTGTGTCAGTGTCCAAATATATATGGACCTGACTGTATAAGTGGATTGAACTGAACATTTTACAAATTAAGAAAAAAAAATATTTAGCATGAAGAAAAAGTCATTAGGCCTCTTTGCATTGTGGCTGTTATTAATATTTTCAGGAGAATTATGCTTATTTTATTTAAAATACATCCTCTTATTCTTATGTGCCAAAATATTTATACTGCTTTTAAAAATTAATTAGAAAATAGAAAAATAATGAACACACTGTGCTTACAATCCCTCACAGCATTGATTTAATTATTAGTCAAACATTAAACACACCACTAGTAATGAGAATCTTCATTTAAATAAAAAGGAGTGTTAAAATGGGACCTGGACATTTCTTTAAAAGATTTGTGTGATTCTTAATATATATATATATATATATATATATATATATATATATATATATATATATATATGTGTGTGTGTGTGTGTTAATTAAATTCACCAATTAAATACATATTAAATGCAGCATGAGATATGTGACATATTATACTCTAAAATTCTTCATGCAATTGACTACCAGTAAAATTGATAAAAATCTGGGACCAAAAATTTGATATGACACTTTGACCTGACCATGTTTTGTTACATACCTTTCTATTACAGTTATCTGATATTGTCATCATATTTATTACCATTTTCTAAACTAGCGAATAAACTATGATAATGTAAGAAGGTGTCTGAATGAATTTAACTGAATTACGACTGTAATTCATTTGTAATTTGCAAGATGAATTAGTTCTGACACAAACTCTTGAGTTCTTGTAATATTTTATTTTCATTAGCGAATAAACTGTGATAATTTGAGAAATGTTAAAAGTGTCCAAATAAATTTTAGTTTGACTATTTGAGTGATTATGAGCATGTGCATGAGACAAATAAACCAGGCCTTCTTGTAATTATTGTTTATTGTCCATTTGAATGGTTTCTAAGAGCTTTTCAGTCATTTCACCCATCACCAAATAAACAGAAATATGTACAGATGAGAGGAACAATCTGTAGTTGTTTCTTTACACATGGATTAGAAACATTCAAAAGCATATCCAGTTTCCTCTAAAATGAACTGTACCTTTCAAATTTTAAGACATGGCTACACGTTTCACTAATCCCTAAATGTTGCTCCTTCCTCTCTCTTTCTTGTCTTACATCCACCCCTAGCTGTTACTGTGGCTTGGTTTTCTTAAATATAAGGCCAAACCAATGATATATCTTAGTGGATGAATAACCATTAATCTTGTAATTTAAAACAGGACAAACTTACTCTGCTCAACAGTACACAGTCAACTCACAGAGGACAAGTACAAGTAGATCAGGAGCCCTGATTTCCAAAGAAGTGTCTATATTGCCAACAGAGGGCACCAATCATCATCACCCAAAAATATTTATGTTCACCCCGACAAACAGAAAATTTGAAATCGGCCTATAAACAGATGACTGTAAATGTCTACAACCATAATGCCCCCACATGAGTGAATAAAGATTTATCCCCAAAACAGTCAGACAGAACCTGTTAGAACTGTTTTTCTACAATATAATATATTGCTTTATATTTTAAAATGCTTCAATAAGACAAAAAGTAATTGTGTTGTTGTTTAATATCATTTGGAATGTTTGTTAGATGCTTCACAGTTCATATAGTATTATGGGTCAAAAATGTAGCTCTAGTTCCATTTCTATGCATTTGATTCAAAGTTCTGTGTTGCTATTTGTATTGTAGAATTCTGCTGTCTGTAATTTTATCGATTTTTCAGACAGTGCTACTCATCTAAACACTTTTTATCTCTGTCTGACAGACTATATATCCACCTGTCTATCATATTCACCCCAAGACCCATTATAGGAGAAGAAAAAACATCTACTGTAAAAAAAAAAGAGAGAGAGGTCACCAAATAAACAGTGACACTCCACTCAATAAACAGCCAATAGTTGTTGTAGCAGTAATAGTAAGTTAACATGTTTATTAAAAAACATTCAATTTCTCTTCAACTAAATCTGGCTAATAATTTAATTTTAAAAACAGAAAGAAAGCCACTATTCTCATCTTGTACATCAACACATGTTGTGGACATAATGAATCTACCCACAGTGGGAGTACCACAGCTGTGCTGCACAAAATGCACTGTTTGGTATCTTCTATGGAATTTGGTTCCTAAAGAGATTATTCACCTAAAATGAAAATGATTTACATACCCTAATGTCATTCCAAACCTGAAAGACTTCCTTTTCAAACATTTTGTTATTCCTCAGAATAAAAAGTCATGCAGGCTTGAACCATCATAAGGGTGAGACATCATATTCATCTTTTGGTGAACTATCCCTATATTCTAATATACACGAGATGAGCCAACGAGAGGATTTACTAAATGAAAAGCTGCCTCCATTGTTATAGCTTTAAAAGGCTTTGCGTGATGTCAGGCTTAAATAACTTAGATCATCCATGACTAACACAATCTAGCTATGCACTCCCATCAGCCTGAACCAAAACCAGCATACTGACATCAGACTGTACCTTAAAACAAAATACACACACACACAGACAGACACACGTAACAGCCTCCACCAAACACACTCAGACACCACAATCATTCAGCTGGAGATCACAGGGTCTAATGGCAGAGTAGTGTCCATGTTTTACAGCTACAGCACTCGCTGTCCATTAATGATGACGTCGTCAAACTCCTCCTGTGACAGAGAGAAAATAATAAGTACAGAAGCACTTAAAGCATTATGTTAGTCAATGTGTGTTGATTGTGTGTGGCTCTAACCTCCTCACTCTCTCGGAACTCCTCCTCTTCCTCATTGTCCTGTGTGTATGTGGCCCCATGGGCACTAAGTAGGGCCTGCACCTCTTTGTTGGGTCGGTAAAGGGCACAGTGGAACGGGGTGTAGCCAGCATATGAGCGCTGATTCACCAAAGCACCAGCGCTCAATAATAACTCCACTACTTCTGACCTCTGACCTTCCACCGCCCAGTGCAATGGAGACCGACCTGACCCCAAATCCTTCAAAATCAAAAAAGTTATATATAGTTGGAGTCAAAAGTTTACATACACCATCTGCTAAATGTTAATCATTTTACCAAAATAAGAGGGATTGTACAAAAGGCATGTTATTTTTAATTTAGTACTGACCTGAATAAGATATTTCACATAAAAGACGTTTACATATAGTCCACAAGAAAAAAATAATAGTTGAATTTATAAAAATGACCCTGTTCAAAAGTTTACATATGCTTGATTCTTAATACTGGGTTGTTACCTGAATGATCCACAGCTGTTTTTTGTTTTGTTTTTTGTTTTTAGTGTTAGTTGTTCAGGAGTTCCTTATTTGTCCTGAATGGTTAAACTGCTCACTGTTCTTCACAAAAATACTTTAGGTACCACACATTTTTGGTTGTTCAGCATTTTTGTGTATTTGAACCCTTTCCAACAATGACTGTATGATTTTGAGATCCATCTTTTCACACTGAGAACAACTGAGGGACTCATATGCAACTATTACAGGGGGTTCAAACATTCACTGATGCTTCAATAGGAAACACAATGCATTAAGAGCCAGGGGTGTAAACTTTTGAACAGAATGAAGATGTGTACATTTCGCCTAAATATATATTTTTTCATTTAGTACTGCCTTTCAGAAGCTACATGATACATGATAAGATACTTACATGTTCCCCAGAAGACAAAATAAGTACAATTTACCCTGATCTTCAAATTCAAAAAGTTTTCATTCTTTTGTGAAAAGATGGATCTCAAAATCATACAGTCGTTGGAAAGGGTACAAAAAAAAAAAAAAGAATTGTGAGATCTTTAGTGGATTTTTCTGAAGAAGAGCGGACAGTTTAACTGTTCAGGACAAACAAGGGACTCAGGAACAACTATTACTAAACAAAAAAAGCTGCTGTGGATCATTCAGTTTACGACACAGTATTAAGAATTGTGTATGTAAAAAAAAGTGTATGTAAACTTTTGAATAAGGGGCCTTTTTTATAAAATCAATTATTATTTTCTCTTGTGGACAATACGTTTTTTATGTGAAATATCTTATTCAGATCAGTACTAAGTAAAAAATAACATGCATTTTGTATGATTCCTTATTTTGGTCAAATAATTGACATTTTGCAGATTCTGCACGTTGAATGTCAACTTATATATATATATATATATATATATAAATAAATTCAGTTATAATTCAGTTGTAGTTAACTACAATAACCCTAATTTAAATTAAAAGGTAATGTCTCACCCGTTGATTTACATCTGCTCCTGCCCCCAGCAGCATTTTGAGGATCTCACAATTGCCCCCATGTACAGCCAGGTGCAGTGCACTCACACCTTGAAGAGACAGACGGACAGAGAGACGGACAGATGTTAAAAAAATAATGACATTAAACAGAGTGAAGTACATTTACTTGACTTTGTACCTGCATAATTGGTGATGTTCAGGTGAACCGGTGGGGTCCGTGAGCAGCTGGTCAGCTCTCTCACACAGTCTGTGCGAATCTCTCTGACAGCAAGATGTAAAGGTGTGTTTCCACCCCTCTCTTGGATCTCCGCACTGGCTCCACTCCACAACAGTGCCCGAACACACTCACTCCGGTCTACGATGACTGCTAAATGTAGTGCGGTCTGAGCAAAGGAGGGAGCGTGGAAAAAGTTAGAGATAGGGATCACACACCAAAGGTGTATTAGTGTTGCCATATCCACTTGGGCTTGTTTTTTATAGTCACTTATAAATATGGAGTGAGATTTGCATTATTTTCAGAGTTCTGTGTATTTGTGCTCGCTAGGTTTTGGTTTCTGTCTCCCTATAGGTGATTATGCATGAGAAAATTTGAGTTGTAGGGTGGGACATGATTTTGTCCTTCGAGAATTGATTGGATGTTTGTCATTAGCTAATTGAGGTGATGTTATATGAGGGATAGGTTGCTGGAGGGGAGGTGAATGCTAAAATTAATGTTTTGCATTTTGGAACTATATATAGTTTTGTATATTTTTGCAAGTTTGGAGCCCCAATCCATATTTTTCTTCCCGTAAGAGCGGGCATGGCCATCTGTAAATTTTATGGGTCTGGCTTCCGTTCAGCTCTTTTTGCTGCTTGATATTGCAAATTGGTGTGACTTACAACATTATTTTAATGTATTTACAGTTTACTGCACATTGTTATTTTTCTCATTATTTCCCTATCCACCTTATTTTTCTTGTAAGAGCAGGCGCAGAATTGATATTGCAATTTTGAAAGTAATATTTAGACATAAAAATATACATACAGTTAGTTTAAACATTATTACTGCACATGGTTTGAGAAAAACTATTAAGGGCACAAATCAATCATTTATAATAAACACTGCTATATTCCATAAAAATATTCCATGAAATATACTAGTCCATTTAATATGTAATGTTTTAAGCAACAATAAAACACTGAATGTAAAATGATTATTTTTGATCGACAGGTGCTGACTTGTCAGAGCAGGTTGTTTGTTTTTTCTAGAGGGATCTGGCAACACTGGTGTGCATTTACCTGGCCAGTGTTGCCAGATGTACGATAATTATCGTATTTGTACCATAATTTTGACCTCTGTACGATGTACGATCAATAATACCACAATGTACGATAATTTCAGAATTTTGTGACACCATGGTCGTTGTAATTATAGAGCTTCTATTCTCAAAGATCTAGCTGTGTGGATCCTACGTCTACCTTCATGATTGTGAGGAGACGTGAACGTGGCATTACGCATGTCTTTCATTCAATCTTACGTCTTCTCAACCAATATCATCGTGGAGAATGTCTCTCTCTCACGAGCACAAGTTAACGTTCCTGTCGCACTTAGGTCAGTTGTTTCAAAACTGAGGTTGTTAGTTTAACAATAAAGTATAGAAAATGAGTGCTGAAAAGGATAAATCGCTGTAACATCTAGATTAAAAGCTGTATTTTGAACGTTTGACTCAGGTAAGATAATTAGTTTAGCATTGCAATAAAGTATAGAAAATGAGTGCTGAAAAGGATAAATAGCTGTAACATCTAGATAAATATCTTTATTTTGAACGTTTGACTCAAATACCATAATTTTCTCCCAAATACGATAATTTTGAGCTTCTGGTACGATACTTGGACATTTCCAATCTGGCAACACTGTACCTGGCCCAGGTCATTTTGGATGTCCAGGTAAGGAGTCCAGGTGTTGTCCATCACAATTTCTTCAAGCAGGCATTGAAAAACACCCCACTGCTCATGAATCAGCGCCAAATGAAGTACCCTGAGAGAAAAGAGATAACGTTTATAATACACCCTCAGAGACCAGAGGAAATGTTTACAGCCTAAATCCAATAGCCTTCCAAACTGTTCAAGTACAAGTAACAGAAAACTACATAGACTTACGTGTCACCGTCCTCTGACAGAAAGTTGAGCGTGTTGAAGAGCTCTTCCCTTCGCTGCCGACCCTCCTCAATGTTTGAAACCGCCAGTCTGTCTGTACCTGTAGGCTCGCCCAAGATCATGGTCCCGATCCCGTCGGAGAGGCACCCAACCACCGCATCCTCATTGATCGAGTCCCCGATGGCAGAGTCGAGCCTTTCTCCGCCGCCAATCGACACACAATCCATGGTACTCCTGTTATCGGATTTGTCCAACGGAGGGATGTCAGGTATGTCAGACACAGAGCGACCAGATGTCCACATCTGTTCGGCCTCGGTGTAAGTGCCGTGGGGACCCTCAAAACCGAGTCCGACCCCGCTTAAGGAGTCTAGCCCGCTGTCACACCAGTCCTCCGGGACAGAGTCCACGACACCCCCTTTCTCCATAGCATAGCTCGGTCCAGGCCGTGCATTCTGTGTCCGGGATTCACCTTGAATATCCTGCGTCGCCTCCATTTATATATGGATCAGCCGTTTAAACGATGTCAGCTGTAACAAGAGAAACTGCCTTTCCTGACAAACAACTATCTGTTGCGCCGTTTTCGCTTCTGTCCAGATGGATTCCGTCTGACGGTTGATGTTTTTAGGGGAACAAGATGAGCTCTTTCTGGACAAATTTCCAAACAACAGCGGCAAGCGCTGTCGCACAAGCCTCAGATTCCCTCCATGTCCGGAGCATTATAAAACTACAAATTGCTCACCTTGTGAGCGACTTGCTGTTGTCCAGTTTGTCCAGAAAAGGCCTTGTGGCTGCGTAGGTGTTTTCCTGGGGAATTCCCAAAGCCACTCTAGTAACTAGACACCATACGTGACTGCGCACGCGTAGAGCTCAGAGCGCGCATGCGTCGCACGCATAATTAATTGTCAGTTACATTAGTTTCTTTGGGAATTCCAGAGCGTTGCGTTTGTTTGGGGAATTTCAGCTGGCTATTAATTTAAGCTGGCATTGAAAAACAAGGCACATAAAAGGCGTAGACATTTGAATAGTTGAATAATTGTTTATAATTGTTTGCTTTTTTATTTATCTTAATATGCAGCTTGGGTGAGTATGAATAATAACATAATACCCACATAACAATAGTTTTAAAAAAGTTTTATTTTTGTTCGTTACTAAACTAGAAACAAATGTTGCTATTACAAACCACTGCACTCCAAAACAAGTTGTAACACTATTAGACAACGTAGACATACAGTGGTGGCCAAAATCCTATTAGAGCACCAGTATTTTCATCAGCTAAAAATGGTTTTAAGTCATTTTGTTTTGCTTTAGTGTCACTAGGAAATATCAGTTTACATTTCCAAACAGTCATTTTGCCATTCATTGTAATAATCCAGTGATTTTTGTTTGCACAAGGAGTCTGACAACAGTCAGTGCTCCACACAGAGATCTGATCTCATGATCATCCAGTCTGTCTGGAATGACATGAAGAAACAAAACAGACTAAATTCAGAAGAACTGCGTGAACGTCTCCAAGATGCTTCAAGAAACCTACCTGCAAAGCAACAGTACTGTTAAAAGTTTTAGGCACTTGTGTAAAAATGCTATAAAATGAGGATGCTGTCAAAAATAATGTCATAAATAGATTTTCTTTATCAATTAACTTCTATTAACTAAATTGAAGTCAACATTTGGTGTGACCATCCTTTGTGTTTAAAGCAGCTTTTGGCCTAGGTGCACTTGCTTATAATTTTTTTTTTTTTTTTTTTTTTTTTTTTTTGCAGGTATCTCTTGAAGCATTGGAGACGTTGCAACAGTTCTTCTGGATTTAGTCTGTTTCAGTTTGTTCTGTTTCTTCATGTCATTCCAGACAGACTGGATGATGATGAGATCAGATCTCTGTGTGGAGCACTGGCTGTTGTCAGACTCCTTGTGCAAACAAAAATCTCACTGGATTATTACAATTAATGGCAAAATGAATGCTTGGAAAAGTAAACTGATATTTCCTACTGACACACTACAGCAAAAGATTTTTTAGCTGTTGAAAATACTAGTGTTCTATTCATTTTGGCCACCACTGTATAAAAGATTTTTACCACCCCACCCTCATTTAATTTTAAGCATTTTAATTCAAAACCGCAAATAAAAAAATAAAAAAAATTATAATAACATTAAATAATACATAAAATAGTCAGCATGTGGACTAACTCTACAGAAGTACACAAAAAAGTGTTAACAACCCTCTAGGTCTATACAGCTATGATATATGTTTTTGTACATGTTGCCTAGATGAAAAACTGCTATACGATCTACCAAAATATGACCAGATGTGATTTTTATTTTCTGTAAATATGGTGTTGGACTTTATCCTGTCATTTTAGGAGGATGGTGGTCATGTGATTTCACCACTGTAGCTCATTTCTAACTGATGGTATTATGACTCACTCCATGTTACAACACTCCTTAGACCTCCTCTATCTATATTTACCACTGTCACTTCTCTCTACTGATCCTTTTTCATGAAAGTCATGAAATAAAATCTTTCAGTGCAGGAAATCGTTTAGTAAGGATAGTTGGTGTTATTTTAATCATAACCGACACCAGGTGGCAGTGTATATGTTAATTTCATATTTGTGCCGCTATCTCTGGTAAACAAAAGAATTAATCCTTACCATTGGCAGGATGATGTCATTGTTCATGTCTTTTTGGAATCTATTTTGTTTTTATTATGGAAAAGGCTGCAATAAAACTCTGTCAAGTAGATATTTTTGATTTACATTAGTATTTTTATATTTTGCAAGAAGCAGGTATAATATTTTATATAATATGTACAGTTGTGACCTTTAGAAAGTGTAGGTTCACCAGAAACTGCACTAAAAATAGTTTAAGGCAAGGACACTTTTTCTGTTTTTGTCTTGCCCTGTGTTAACATGTCTTAATCATAAGTGCCACTGTAGATTGAGGGAAGGATGATTCAGAGTGCCTACGAAGCTGGAGAAAGAGAGCGATGAAAGAAAGAGTCACTGGAAATGGTGTAAGGAAAGGTGTTTTGAAGGTGACTGTGTGTGTGTGTGTGTGTGTGTGTGTGTGTGTGTGTGTGTGTGTGTGTGTGGTTAGGTTTTGTGTACACTGTGAGAAAAAAAAAATTTCCCCACAGGAATAGTAATACCTGAAAGCTAATTGTCCCTGCAATGTAAATGGTGTAATAAAGACACTAAATAGTGTTTAATGAAAATGTAAAATAAAATTTAAAAAAAATGTGAAAAGGTTTAAAGGCAGGATTAGGGTTAGACAATATCATTAGCTCAGTATAAAAGCAATGAAAACTTCCCAACGTGAAAGAAAAACAGACGTGTATGTGCATAAGCATGTGAGAATCCTAAAATGTGCTGGGCTGAATGGGATGTTACTGACAGAGTTGAAGTTCGCCTCTCTCTCCCCTCTCTCTGTCTCCTCAGTCTCTGTGTATCTGCATTGCAGTTTTTTTCAGCAGGACAGACTCCTTATGCCTCTGATAAGAAACCCACTCCCATACCCATCAATCTCCTTCAAGAAGAGAGGGAGTGTGAGATGGCATGGCATGGAGATAGGCATGATTTTTTTTCTTTGACGTATAACTTGCTCTCCTACCCATATTCAGATGCCCCTGCACATCTCTGTGCTTCACCATTCTGTCAATCGCTCATTGCCTGCACTGTTTCCTCTCTTTGTACTGTACGGTAAGTTGTGCTTTGCTCTGTTTACTGTGACGTCCTTTGTGCTGTGGTCTGTACTGTGATGGATGTTCGCAGCCTCTGTCAAGAGCAATTAGGAAATAAGATTAGCCCTGCACTTAATTTATGCAGCCACCTATTGATCTCAGTATGGGGCTGTGGGCAACATACTGCTTAAGAGAAGATGTTTTTTAAATGGTATGATAATAGTATGTCAGTATTATGGAAAAAAATATTTAAATTATATTATATTTCTACATATTATTCTTATCTTCTAAATAAATAGAAAGTAATATGGAGTTGGTCCCCAATTTGCCGCTAAAACAGCTTTCACTCTTCTTGGAGGGCTTTCCACTAGATTTTGGAGTGTTTCTGTGGGAATTTTCACCCCATTTGTCCAATCCAATAGAGGATTTGTGAGGTCAGAGGTCATGTTGGACAAGAAGGCCTGGCTCGCAATCTCCTATCTAGTCCATCAAGGGATGCCAGTCTTTCACAACAAAACCCGCCTAATTGCTACTCAAACCTAGCCCAAAACTAGCCCAATCGGGTTTTGGAGATGGTCCCCCGGTGAAAATAGCGTTCTGGGGGTACAATACACCTGGCAAAATTTGAATTCCAGGGGCTAAATATCACATTATTGGTGTTGCTTTAACCCGCAGACATGAAAACAATCTGCAGCAAGAGTGTTAAAGTAGCCCAATTCTGATTTGACAACACTGAGTCCATCTCAAATTAAGGTGATGGATGGGGTTAGGGTCAGAACTCTGCGGGCCAGTCAATTTCTTCCACACCACAACTCATTTAGCGGTGATTTTATGAATCCTGCATTGTGCACTGGAGCACAGTCATGCTGGAATTAAAAACAAAAAGCACCTTCCCTAAACTTTTCCCACAAAGTTGGAAGCATAGCATTGTCCAAAATGTATTTGTATGCTGAAGCATTAAGATTTCCCTTCACTGAAAGTAAGGGGCCTTGCCCTATAAAAAAAATAGCCCCATACCATTATCACTCCTCTACAAACTTACAGTTGGCACAATGAAGTCAGGCAGATAATGTTCTCCTGGCATTTCCCAAACCCAGAATCACCCATTAGCCTGCCAAACAAAAAAGCCTGATTCATCACAGAACACGTTTTCACTGCTCCAGAATCCAGTGTAAGCGTGCTTTACACCACTCCATCTGATTCTTGGCATCATACTTGTGATGTGAGGCTTGCATGCTATTGCTTGGCCATGGAAATCTATTCCATGAAGCTCCTACTGTGCTGTTTTTGTGCTAATATTCATGGCAATGAAAGTTTGGAATTCTTCAGCAGAATCAGCAAAGTGTTGATGGCTTTTACGCACCATGCATCTGCAGTTGAGGTCAAAAGTTTACACCCCCTTTTTAGATTCTGCAAAATGTTAATTATTTTACCAAAATAAGAGGGATCATACGAAATGGATGTTATTCTTTATTTAGTACTGACCTGAA
Source organism: Garra rufa (assembly GCF_049309525.1). Classification (NCBI taxonomy): domain Eukaryota; kingdom Metazoa; phylum Chordata; class Actinopteri; order Cypriniformes; family Cyprinidae; genus Garra; species Garra rufa. The sequence goes on from NC_133365.1 coordinate 28,367,276, forward strand.
AAAGATATTTCACACAAAGGATGTTTACATATAGTCCACATGAGAAAATAATAGTTGAAATTATGAAAATGACCCAGTTTAAAAGTTTACATCCCCTTGATTCTCAATACTGTGTTGTTACCTGAATGATCCACAGCTGTTTGTTTGTTTTTTTGTTTGTCTCCTTTGAACAGAATGGAGATATGTACATTTTTCGTATTTTGCCTAAATATCATATTTTTCATTTAGTACTGCCATTCATAAGTAGAGAAGATAGTTACATGTTTCCCAGAAGACAAAAAAGTTACATTTACCCTGATCTTCAAATTCAAAGTTTTCACCCCCTGGCATGGTTTTTCCTTCTGGAGCATCAGTAAGTCTTTGAACTCAAAACCATACAGTTTTTTTTTTTTTTTTTTTTCTTTTTATTGAAATTGTGTATATATACTTATTATCTGGGTTCATATGCATATTGGATGGGTGTTGCTTTGTATTAAAGGGTTACTTCACCCAAAAATGAAAATTCTGTCATTAATTACTCACCCTCATGTCGTTCCAAATCTGTATCAAACATTCGTTCATCTACGCAGCACAAATGTGACCCTGGACCACAAAACCAGTCATAAGGTTAAATTTTTCAAAACTGAGATGCATACATCATATGAAAGCTCAATAAATAAGCTTTCTGTTGATATGTGGTTTGTTAGGATAGGACAATATTTGGCCGAGATACATCTATTTGAAAATCTGGAATCTGAGGGTGCAAAAAAATCTAAATACTGAGAAAATCACCTTTAAAGTTGTCCAAATTAAGTTCTTAACAATGCATATTACTAATCAAAAATTACATTTTGATATATTTATAGTAGGACTTTTACAAAAAATCTTCATGGAACATGATCTTTACTTAATTTCCTAATGATTTTTGGCATAAAAGAAAAACCCTTGTGGTCCAGGGTCATAAATTAAGATATTTTTGATTAAATCTGAGAGCTTCCTTATTGAACTCTGACCCCCACTGACCCTTGGCCCCCACCCCCACACACTCCCCACTACCATTGCACTACTTAATATTCATTGCACTACGCTGTACATACCCATTTGTAAATGCACATTTCCATTGCACATATACATACTGTAAATTTGTGATAAATCTATATCTATAAATATCAATTTGTAAATTCCTGCTTCAGTAAACAGTAACCTGTATATTATGTTCGTATCTACCTGCAATTTATATTATAGTTAATAGCAACCTGTATATTGTGTTCATCTATTTGTACATTCTAATTGTAGTTAATTATCATCTGTAAATTATGCTCACAGTACTTCATCTGTAAATATTATCCATAGTTTCTCCCTGTACATATTCCCTATAAGTGCACTTATAACTTACACCTTTATCCTGCACTTGATGCTTATTGCACTCCTGGTTAGACCTAAACTGCATTTCGTTGCCTTGTACTTGTACATGTGTAATGACAATAAAGTTGAATCTAATCTAATCTAATCTAATCTAAAATTTCTGACCCTGCATAGACAGCAATGCCCAGATTGGATAGGTAGTAAGGACATTGTTAAGGTTGTTCATGTGACATCAGTGGTTCAATCTTTATTTTAAAAAGCTATGAGAATACTTATTGTGTTCAAAGAAAACAAAAACAACAACTTTATTCAACTATTTCTTCTCTTCCACTCTCGGATTTCATCAAAAATATCTTAATTTGTATTTACAAAGATGAAAGAAGGGTCTTATGGGCTTGGAACGACATGAGAGTGAGTAATTAATGACAGAATTTTCATTTTTGGGTGAACTGTCTCTTTAAGTGTAAAATGTGTATCTCAGTCATCTTTAATTCCTAGCCTGCCTGCATTGCCCTTTTAAAAATGTGTATTTAAAAGCCTTTTTTGTGTGTGATTTTAGAAGTGAAAGAGATGGGGCTCTTCAGCATTATCCTGTACTGTTTAAATTTGCCTAGGATGAACATGCCGATTATTTAAATGGAAGCGAGGAGCTGAAGGAGAATCCCTTTGTACGGGTGGGGTTGAGCTTTGACAGGGGGGCTGATGGTGAGTGCTGAGCTGCAGACCAGATCTGCTGCCACTGCACTTTTCTCTGGTCATTCCTCAAGACGCACACGCGCACACACACACACACACACACGCACGCACGCACGCACGCACGCACGCATCGCTTTACACACAGACTATAAGAGGCTCCTAATCTCAGTAACACTCTCAGTAATATATTAACTCTGAATTGGCACTGCAGAGTGCTGCACTGCGCTATATACAGTCAACATTCCCACACAAAAGAACAATACACTTGTAAAAATACATCCCAGCCCTGTAACTAGGGAATTGTATCCAGACTGCACAAAAGGACCCCATGCCTGGAGTGCCATTTTATGGTGTTTAGAAAGAATATTTTAAACTGCTTGGTTTGTTTACAGCATAAAAAGCCTCTGGACTTGAAACGGTGTGCTAGCTTGTGAATGTTTAGTAGAGGAAAACTAGCTCAGCCCACACAGTCAGAGTCCATCTCAGCATTGCAGAGGACTCTGAACCAGACCCATGGAGTCCACTATGATTAACACCCTCTGTTCAGGATAACAGCGACCATTGTTTTGTCATCTAGGTGTGTGTATCATCAAATACTCATCACATATTTTACCTCCCAGTAGAATATTAGTGTGTATGAAAGCCAGGCTCTATGCAGTCTGTGTATGTTCAGTTAAAGTGCACACAAACGTAGGGTTGCTGATAGTGATGATGAAGCTCTCTATTTGAATGTGATAAGGTGAGCTGTATTTGCGTTATGCAACACTGTTCCAGCTGCTGTTATACCTGACTGCTCCTGTCCTATAATTCACAGAGACACCGCCATCTTGTGCTCTCTCCCTTCGTTTCACCCTTGCAGCTCTCTAGTACAGTTTGCACACTCGTTTTTTTGGCAGGGGCTTTCCATTGACTTCCATTGTTTTGATACCAAGATGATGATATGATGATTTTTTGTATAATGGTGTTGTCATGCTCTCACACTGTTTGAACTTTGTTTTCATGGGCACCATTTTCTCCCTGACTAGTTTGTTGTCATTTAGTTCAGGTGTGTATCATTACTTATCATTTTTTCCCCCAGTGTATATAAGTTCATGTCTTTCACTTTTGTAAGACAGTATTCACAGTATCACAATATTGTTTACAGCTATGATTTGGTTGTTAGCCTTAGATTTTGAGTCCCTAATTAAAGGAATAGTTCACCCAAAAATAAAAATTCTATCATTAATTACTCACCCTCATGTCATTCCAAACCTGGCAGACCTTCGTTCATCTTCGTTACACAAATTAAGATATTTTTGATGAAATCTGAGATCTGAAATCTGAGCAACTGACAAATTGAATGCCCAGAAAGGTAGTAAGGACATTGATAAAATAGTCCATGTGACATCAGTGATTCAACTGTAAAGTTATGAAGCTACGAAAACAAAAAGAATGACTTTATTTAACAGTTTATTCTCTTCTCTGTAAGTCTTTTACATGCATTTATGAGAGTGCTGCCACACATGTATGCATTAATTTGTGTTCTGAAAATGAACAAAAGTCTTACAGGTTTGGAACGACATGAGAGTGAATAATTAATGACAGAATTTTCATTTTTGGGTAAACTATTCCTTTAAATGGATTTTTATTTTTACCTTTTTATAAGGGAAATTTTCTAACTTAAGTAAATATGTTTACTTGCACATCATTAAAACAAAAATTACTATATAAAGGGTTTGCACTTACATCACTGTTTGGTCAGTTACCCGGATGTGCGGCCATATCAGTGATACTCAGATGGACTCAGACAGCATGGATTGCACGGTTAATGTACTACTGAATATGTCGTTCTGCTAATTGGTGCCGTCTAAACCACGGAAAAAACATGTGGAAGCTGTTAAATCATATTGAGAAGAACTAAGTAAGCAGGAAAGGGTGCAATATTTGACAAACTAGGGTTAATAGGTGGTAAAGATACATAAAAGCAGTATTATTTAAAATATGGCCAATTGATGACGCTTCAAAACACTCTATTAAAAACACACCCTGTTCCCTACCTGTTAACCTCTCACAAATTAAAATGGGTTATTCAGTTAATTTTATTAATCAACTAAAACAGCTGATTAAATTATTAGATATGTTATGAAACTCATCTATGCATGCTTAAAATATCATCTCTGCGTTCACCAACTGCAGTACCTTTCCAGCCATCCCCTAGATAAAAATCCTATTTTTATGCTATCCTTCATGTACCCTTCAGTCCTCTATAGAAGCTAAATGAAGAGTTATCGAAAATAAACAAATTACTCTCAGTGACCCGTTGATTATAAGTGCAGAGGTGACCTAATTAAGACTGATAATGAGCAACACACCTCTAGCGTTCACTGGTTCACTGGTCCACTCTTTAAAAACTCACCAATCACATCTTTGCTCACAGAACTCATGTTAGCAACTCTCGCCATGTTACCTTGCAGTGACCTTGGTGGTCAATCTCTGTTTATGTTTGCTTGCAGTCACACCTGCCAAAAGGGCATCTTGATGGTCTGTCCACGTGTAGGTTATTCTGCACCATTGATAAATCAATCTAGCACTGAAAAGCTAAGCCACTCTGTCCACATTATTTTTAACCTAAGAGCAGACTTGGCCATTTGTAACTTGAATGTGCAAGGCTTCCGTTGTCAGCCACCTCCAGTTATTTTAGCTCTACAAAAACAGTCTCGCACATTCATAGGAAATAGCTTACTGTACATTCGTAATAAAAAAATAAATTTGGTAGGCCACTGCCTGACAAAAAAGCAGAGCTTAAATAGTATGTTGTGTATATGTCTGGCTTCCGGTCTCATCCGCATCCAGCTATTTTGCTGCTTGATATTGCAAATTGGTGTGTCTTACCACATTATTTTAATGTATTATCTTAATTATGAGCACACTGGTTTGTATTGCAAACTGTTTTATTGTTTACTGCACACTGTTATTCTTCTCGTTTATTCCCTATAGAGGCTAATGAACCGGAAATCTCACCCATAGGCTTACTTCTGCGTTAATACAAAAAAAAATTGCATGAAATGGCAAGTGCAGCTTGTCCTGTGTTGACTTAAAAGTTTGGGTGGACCATATAAAAGGCTTCGTTTTACTAGCAATTAGGCTCATGTTACGTACTCTTACTTGTCTTGTAGATCGTTTTGATTTCATGGGGTTTATATATGTGGACTTTTATGTGTGTGTGTTGTTGATGGGTGTACCCGGTAGTCTTTGCCTCAAGATCCTTTTCTGAATGTCAGAACATCTTTACTGTCTCTATCTATCATCGCTCTCTAACTTGATCTCTCTCCTGCTCTGTCTTTATCATTCACATGAGTCATGTAAGGGCCGTAATGTCTGGTTCTGCTGCTCAAGTACAGCTGGGATGAGACTGTGACTTTCCCTCTCCTGGTAAATATTTGATGCTGTTTGCTGTTATATGCCAGTCTGAACACACTTTTATCACACTGTGGTTCTTGCTCCAGAGAATATATCATTCTGGTGTTTGCATTCTGAGGAAAACACAGTTAGTTTTTTTAGGTTGTGTGTGGTAGAAAGGTATTGTGTTAATACCTCAGATTCAGATTTAGGAAAACCATCTTAAAAGCACACTGGCAGACACGGGGGAAATTCATGAGAGGTCTAGTATACTTAAAGCACTGAACATGAGAAGCTGAAGTGACAGTGTGTTAAGCGGTTATGTGTGTATGCATGACTGTGCGGTTTTGTCTGGGAGTTGGGGCACAGCAGATTAGCTGTGAGCACTTAGGTCTGCTTTCCTTCTCTGATGTGATTCTTTCTGATTCCCTTTTCTTCTCCTTTCTTCCTTCATCTCGCTCTCTCTATGGTGAATCTCTTCTCCTCATATCACTTAGAAAGAAATTCTTTTTGATCTTTAACATTTGTGCTTTCAAAGGCATTTTGTATCTAAATGTGGGAAAGACTGCATTCTGTGTGTGTGTGTGTGTGTGTGTGTGTGTGTGTGTGTGTGTGTGTGTGTGTGTGTGTGTGTGTGTGTGTGTGTGTGTGTGTGTGTGTGTGTGTGTGTGTGTGTGTGTGTGTGTGTGTGTGTGTGTGTGTGACTTCTCTGTGCCAGTATAAATATACTGATTGATTTCAATATATTGATTTTTCATTTTACTGTGGTTCTCATTGCATTGATGTATTCATTAATGGATTTTCAGGTCAATTCCATTACAGTTAAAGCTAAACGTTATCAATTTTATTATATTCACACACAAGTGAAATGCTTTTGCAGGTTTAACAATGTTTGGGTGTTGTATATCATTTAAAAGATTAGTTCTCTTCAAGAATAAAGATTTCCCGATAGTTTACTCACCCCCATATCATCCAAAATGTCTTTCTTTCTTCAGTAGCAAAGAAGTTAAGGTTTTTGAGGAAAACATTCCAGGATTTTTCTTCATATACACTTAAAAATAAAGGCTCCAAAGGGGTGTTTTTTTTTTTGGTGATGCCATAGAAGAACTATTTTTGGTTCCCTTAAGAACCTTTCAGTGAACAGGTTCTTGAAAGAACCATTTTGAAGAACATTTAAAAAACTAAATAACCTTTCCTGCATTTGAAAGTTTCCAAGGATGTTCAAGGTTTTTCATGGAATCATCAATGCCAATAAAGAACCTTTACTTTTAAGAGTGTAGTGCACTTCAATGGTTCCCAGTGGTTTGAACTTCCAAATTGCAGATGCAGCTTCAAAGGGCTCTACACAATCTCAGCCAAGGAATAAGTGAAATCAAAATATATATTTTTTGATTATGTATATATTTGTGACCCTGGCCCACAAAACCAGTCATAAGGTTAAATTTTACAAAACTGAGATATATACATCATATGAAAGCTCAGTAAATAAGCTTTCTATTGATGTATAGTTTGTTAGGATAGGACAACGTTTGGCCGAGATACATCTATTTGAAAATCTGAAATCTAAGGGTGCAAAAAATCAAAATACTGAGAAAATCACCTTTAAAGTTCTCCAAATTAAGTTCTTAGCAATGGATATTACTAATCAAAAATTACATTTTGATATGTTTACAGTAGGAATTTTACAAAAAATCTTCATGGAACATGATCTTTACTTAATTTCCTAATTATTTTTGACATAAAAGAAAAATCTATAATTTTGACCCATACAATGTATTTTTGGCTATTGCTACAAATATACCCCAGCGACTTAAGACTGGTTTTGTGGTCCAGGGTCACATTTTTTAACCACAATTGCTTGTCTTGCACTAGCCCTGCGATGCGGGTCAAGACTTAACGCATTACATAATCACGTTGGAAACATCACATTTAGGCCAAAAAACTCTTTAAAATCGTCCGATATCATTGTTTTACCTTTTTTTTTGTAAAGGGTGTTTGACCTTTGCATGTTCACTTTGTGAACACTGGATCGGTACTTCCGCCTTCGTCATCTGTGACCTTTTCAACATGTTTACGTAATGCCTGAAGTCATGCTAGTGCAAGACGAGCATTTGTGGTTAAAAAGTATAGAATGTTATATTTATTTATTAATTTTTTTAGAAAATGACAGATGGTTTCACTGGATAAGACCTTTATTCCTTGGCTGGGATCGAGTTCAAACTGTTGGGAATCATTGAAGTCCACTATATGGAGAAAAATCCTGGAATTATTCCTCAAAAAACTTCTTTGCAACTGAAGAAAGAAAGGCATGAACATCCTGGATGACATGGAGTAAATTATCAGTAATTTTTTATTCTGGAAGTGAACTAATCCTTTGATGAATAGTGTTATGTTATTGTTGTTGTCAATTAATATTTATTTGAACCCTGTTCATTTCATTGATGATGTTCAATTAAACAAAAACCAGCAGTGATGATTCTCTCTTTGATCACATGACTTTATTTGATGCTCTCCTCCACCAATGCTAACCAGTGTCATGACTAGTCACAGGTGCCACTGTTTTCCTGTAATTCTGTTCAGTTTATTTCCTCCTTTGTGTTTTAATCTCTTTTAATGCTCTCACCATCTCTCTGTTTGTTTCTGTCTCTCTTCCCTTTGTCCCCCTCTCTGTTTGCCCTCCAAATCCATGAACTGTCTCTCATAATGTCATCCTCACTTAGATAACATGATTTGAGGATTAGGATTAGGATTATAACAATAAAACAATGAAATATTACAGGGAAAATCGATTTAGAAATATTCCTGCTTATGCACTGATGATTCCCTATAGCACTCTCTTGTAATTATATTAGTATTATTGTCACTTTTCACTGCTTGCACTTTACGCACTGGTTTATAATATGTTGTTGTTTTTAATAATTAAAGAGTTTGTGTCCGAAAACATCAGGAAACAACAAAGCAAACAGACACTGATCCTTACATCTCAAGTGTTCCGTGCTTCGTATGCTTACAGTTGTTTTACTGCTCTGCAGTTACAGACCAAAATAGATTTTGCTTCACTGTCAAAGGTCGGCAGGATCAAAGGTCAGGTTCATGTTGTGCATCTTTAATTTTCACTTGTTTAGCAGCCAAATACACATGCCGCTCTACTTTCTACTTTCTCTTTTTTCATTTACAGCAGCACACATTCTGCCGTTGCCTTTTACTTTCTCTCTCTCTCTCTCTCTCACTCTCTCTCTCTCTCTCTCTCTCTCTCTCTCTCTCTCTCTCTCTCTCTCAGTAGGAGTTAATTTTTAATGCTGAGTCATTTGGTGTGTACAGGAGGGTGTGATTGCAGTATCACTGTTGTGGTGTAAATAATAGATGTTTCTGGTATTGTTGAAACTCTAAGTGTTCTTCAGCACAACTTGGTGCTCACAGCAGCATGCATTTCTTAGTAAGGACATGAGTCACCCAAAAAAAGCTGATCGCAGTGTTGATGCAAAGTACACTCTTGGCAGATTTTATACTAAGAAAACAGCTTGAAATGAATTTAACAACTATTTCTATAAAAGGTTTTCTTTACTGACTACACGCATTGCAGAGTTTACAAGTGAGATCCATTTGGATGTGTTTTACAACTACAAACAGGTTTTTAAAGTAGAGTTTTGTAAGAATAATTGTGTGTATGTGTGTTTGAATCAGATTTTGCCTACATTTTGAGGACCAAAGGAGGAAAACAGCTCAATAAATATTGTCTAAATGAAAGTAACAAAATGTAGAAAGTTCATGTAAGGGTTAGATTTAAGGGGAGTGGAAAGAAAACCTGTTTGACTCAATGTAACAACAACAAAGTCAATGGAAAGTCCCTATTATAATAGAAAAGCAAGTTATAATGTGACAAAAGCCCTTAGCTTTTTGTGGAAAATTCTAATGATTAGGTGTGCTAGATGACATGAGAAAAAGGAAAAAAAAAAAAAAAAGGTACTGTCATGTTTGTTGTATTTGTGTGTGTAATCTGAGAAGCTATATGTGACCCTGGACCACAAAACCAGTCATAAGTAGTGCAGGTTATATTTGTAGCAATAGCCAACAATACATTGTAGGGGTCAAAATTATAAAAAAAAATTTTCATCCCAAAAATCATTAGGCTATTAAGTAAAGATCATGTTCCATGAAGATATTTTGTAAATTTTCTACTGTAAATATATCAAAACCTAATTTTTGATTAGTAATATTGCTAAGAACTTCATTAGGACAACTTTAAAGGTAATTTTCTCAATATTTCGATTTTTTGCACCCTCAGATTTCAATTTTTCATCTTTCAGATTATGTATAAATCTCGACTTAAAAATTGACCCGTATGGCTGGTTTTATGGTCCAGGGTCACAAATTTGTCTTGCACAGCTCAGAGAATTTCATTACCATTCTGATAATGGCTACAAGTAAAAATTATAATTATGATAGAAGACCTATTCCCAAACATTTATTTAACAGTGTTAATAATGCAAAATTGAAATCATTTTGAAGATGGCACTCATCCTGAATAAAACATAGTTGCAGTGGAGGATCATTTGTATTCCATATGAAGCGAGATGCCAGCAGCACAGACAATAGGATCTATACTTAGCTTCTGGAACAGCTCTGACTCATTCGACATTATTTAGCAACCATTACATTGTCTTATCTACACTCATTTTCTTTTCATTTCTAATGTCTTCATTTAGCAGCCTCTCACTTTACTGGTAATGTTTTAAGCAAGATCAGGGATTCGTGGCTCACGCTCACTAGTTTTCAATCCAAACAATTTTATGCAAATTCTGAATCAAGAAATGTATAAGCTTGAATGTATGTTCTATATTGAGCTGGGTTTTCTCATGTCAAAGAAATCACATTAAATTGACACAAACATTAGATTTTCACAAACATTATGACATTTAGACTATTTAAAGTCCTCATAAAAAATTAAAGTTTTTTTACTTTTAGTATGAATTTGTTAACCTTAAGGTTATCTATAAGCGATAAAACATTCACATTTACAAGATATAAGCATTCAAATCTTTGTTTCTTTAACTTCTGATCAATAATGTCAACTATTTTGATGACATCACCCTGCACTTCAGCTTCTCATTAAAACTTTTGTCCAATCAGATGCTCTCTAGAATCCGCCCTGCCCCCTACACTATAACTATTGTAGCTGAAATCGGTCACTTGTTCACAGAATTAGTATTTTCTGTACATTAAATGTCACATTATAGGGGATAGAGAATGGTTCAGACAGCACAAATATGCCTTATATTTGGGTAAAAAAAGTCTGGTTTCACGCTGTGTCGCGCGAACCGTAGCAGCATGGAGCTGATCATATCAGACTATAAAGCGTATCGAACCCATTTGAATTCTACACAGAATGCTATATTTTATAGCAATATGGATGAAATTGTGGCTATCATTCGCTGTCAAATGCATCTTTATTGAGCTCAATGGCTCTGGCCTAAGCTGTGATAGGCAAAATAGTATTTGCTATTTAAAAAAGAGATAATGTTGATGTCATTTCAACTGCAACAGGAAGACAGGACGGGGCATATCAAGCAACCTCGCCCTGTCTTCCTGTTTCAGTTGAAATTACATCAACACAGAATAACACTGTGTTTCAAAGCACTTCAAGGGAATTTTAAATTTGATGTTTATTTGCTTACCCCCAGGGCATCCAAGATGTAGGTGACTTTGTTTCTTCAGTAGAACACAAACAAAGATTTTTAAATCAAACTGTTGCAGTCGGTCGGTCATATAATTGCAGTCAGTGGAACTCACAGCTTTGAGAGTCAAAAAAACATACACAGACAAAACCAAATTAAACCCTGTGGCTCGTGACGATACATTGAGGTCTTAACACACAAAACAATCAGTCTGTGCAAGAAACTGAATAGTATTTATATAATTTTTTACCTCTGATCCACTGCAATGTCCAACTGTCCTGAGCGTGTTCACAACAGCTGGCGCGTGACAAAGAGCAAGCAAACCATAACTTCAGTCGATCAAGCTCAAAAGTTGGGAGTCGTTGAAAAGTCAACACTCCTGGATGAGTTCAAGCAAGCAAACATAATCTTTTTTTGCAACAATCAAGATAAGCACAAGTAATTACCATTTTTAGTAGCAGTCGTACCCACTATCTCTCTGTGTAAACAATGAGTGACGTATACGTGCAACAGATCGCTTTCGCTCATTCATCTATTATGCCAGAGCATGTTGATGCTTTCAGAGGTAAAAAATTATATAAATACTGTTCAGTTTCTTGCACAGACAGATTGTTTAGTGTGTTAAGACATCAATGTATCGTCACAAGCTGCAGGGTTTAATTTGGTTTTGTCTGTGTATGTTTTTCATCTCAAAGCCGTGGATCCCATTGACTGCCATTATATGACTGACAGACTGCAACTGTTTGAGTTAAAAATCTTTGTTTGTGTTCTACTGAGCAAACAAAGTCACCTACATCTTGAATGCCCTGGGGGTAAACATGTGTTTCTGCTCTTACTCGCAACAAAGAGAGGCTTCTTCAAGTAATGTGTCTTCAAAATTGATAAAAACACATAATGTTGCACATTCCCTTCAGCTACATTTTAAGAAATTCACATAAAAATGTAAACATGTTTTATGGGGACATTCCATAGGCATAATGGTTTTCATACTGTACAAACCGTATTTTCTATGGCCCTACACCTACCCTACACCTAAACCTAGCCCTCACAGGAGATTGTGCACACTTTTACTTCCTCAAAAAAACTCATTGTGCATGATTTATAAGCCTGTTTCCTCATGGGGACCTAAGAAATGTCCCCACAAGGTCAAAATCTACTGGTATTACTATCCTTGTGGAGACATTTGGTCCCCACAACGTGATGAATAGCAGGTACACACACACACACACACACACACACACACAAACATGCATTCTTCAATATGTGGTTTACGTGGACTATACGTGGACATCCCTGCAGTGATTGCATTCTGGACAAAAACCCTCCAGCATAGCATGCCCACTTAGACGGAAATACACATATGTGCACACATGCACAAAATCAAGTGACGAAGAAATTGTTATGCCATTATATTTCATTTATTTCTTTAATAGTTTATTCATTTATTTTTATGACATAAATTTATGTATAATTTATATATATATTTATATATTATTGCTGCATTGGAGCCTTACTCAGTATAGACTCTCTCTGCCATTCCCATAGAGCTATAGATCTCCTCCCGCATGCTTCAGAATACACCTCAAAAATACTGGGTGCAAAAAAGAAACAGTCTGTTTCTATACACAGCTCGTAACACTATCTAGCCATTCTAATGATGCATCATAACATGCCTTTGTCTGGAAATGCCCATAGTATAAAATCACTATTTTTCCTGTCCATTACAGAACAAATGCAGATAAACAACACAATTTAGTTTTTTTTTTTTTTTTTGTCTTTCTTTCATTTTTTTTTTCTTTTTGGCAATCAATGTGTAATTCTTTTTAAATAATGGCAAAAGCTACACTTCAATGTGTGAAATACATGGATGCTGCAATATCGATATTCTAAGATATGTACAGTAATGAATGGGGGGGTTGGTGAAACAGAGGAGTTTCGGGATTTGCACCAGGGACTGTGGTGTGTCAATGTTGGTTTTTGCAGGGGGATGGAGTCTCTTATGGCCCTCCGGCAAACGTGGGGGTGGCTTATCAGAAGATGAATGTTCGTTTCTCTTCTTGCCTTGTATACTTAATAGCTATATCTATAAAACTATGCAGAAAGAGACAGAGAGAATGAAAGAAAGCAAGTGGGGGAGAGGCGTAGAGGAGTCTGTGCTGAGGTACAGTTTTATACTCTTTTGTTTGTCCTCCTTTTTTCTCTTTCGGGTTGTTCGAAACATGAGGGATGTCTCAGCATTGACCCTGGAGAACATTTTTTTCATATTTTACAATGCTTCTGAGTCACATGCTGAGCTGCCCTCTAGCTTTATCCCACCATCTTTCTATCCCTTTTGACATCAAGCAACTCGAATCAGGTTTGTTTCTTAAATTTCTCTTTTTCTGTTGGAAGACTTTTGTTGTTAAGCAGGACTCAGGCATATCAGTGTGTGTATGTGTGTGCAAGTGTGTGTGGTGTAAATGTGTTAGTCTAGTAAATATGAGTCACGCTCTGTTCCCCAGCGCTTGCCGTTAAAGTCTGAAAAAGCAGTTTTATTCTCCGTAAAGTTTAGAAAGCCAAATCTGATTTACTCCGGTCCTTTTGCTTTTTTGTTTTCACCTTACCCCTCTCTCACCCTGTCCAAACTATGCATAAAATTTGCACTGTCAAGTCTGCAGCACAGGGCGTGGCCGTCGCCTCATCAGCCACTCCCAACCTCGTCTAAGCCCCTCCCCTATTCGCTGTCAGACGTATGCTGATTCGCTAGACTGGGTGCGGCCCAGGTTGGGCACAGAGGAAAGGTGGGACACATCCTTTTTCCGGATCTCACAAATGGACTTCCTGCGAGCCTGAACGCCACGGATGGCTGTCTTAATCTTCCGCCAGCCCAGATGGTTGAGCTCAGCCAAATTTAGCACCACACAGATCCCGCTAACTGCGAACATGAACACCAGGAAAACTGTCTTCTCGGTGGGGCGCGACACGTAGCATTCAACCTCCTTCACGCAAGGGTAGCGGTCACACTCGTACGCGGCGGGAACATTGAATCCGTACAGGAAGTACTGGCCAGCAAGAAAGCCGATTTCCAGAACGTTCCGGAACACCACTTGTATAACGTAGAAACGGGAGATGCCCTCCTGCTGACGAATCTTAGCACTTTTTGAATAGGTGACCCCTTGCGGAATGTTGGGAATGTCTTTCAAATCCAGACAGTCACGCTCGTCTTTGCTGTCCGGGTGCACCAGGATACCGTTGATGTTGCGGAGCTTTCGGCTCGCCCCGTGTCCGTGTCCGTGGTCTATGTACGGGCCGTGCAGGAGGGTGTAACTGCGATCTTTGTACTTGGCAGACTGGTGCACTGAGTAAGTGATAAAACAGAGGCTGGGCGTGCACACCAGGATGATCTGGAAAACCCAGTAACGGATATGGGAGATGGGGAAGGCTTTATCGTAGCAGGCCTGGTTGCAACCCGGTTGCAGAGTGTTACATATGAACATTATCTGTTCGTCCTCGTACACCTTCTCTCCCACTATACCCACGATCAGTATCCGGAATATCACCACCACTGTCAGCAGGATCCTTTGGGGGAGAGAAGAGAAGTGACAGAAAGAAGCAGAGGAAGCCAGTGGTCGAGATGGGATTGAAGAGGGGAAGGAAGAGAAAGTGAGAAGAAAAAAGGATTAGAGTTCATTTTCCATTCAACAGCACAGTGTTAAATTGCTTTTCCAACTCCCTTTCACAAATGCAGACACACGTGCACAAAAAATAAGACAAAATAGTGAGTAATTACTATATGACACAGAGGTTAGCAGGCATTTAGCATTTCTAAATTACCTGCTACTTATTTTAAGATTAAATTTGTCATTTTTATTAGATTAAAATGTTTCTTTTTCATCATTAGGTGTGCTCGACCTGGAGGATTAGTTCACCCAAAAATGAAAATTCTGTAATTGCTCACCCTCATGTCGTTTCAAACCCTCCATAGACAGCAACACGTTCCCTGGTCAAGAAAAGTAGCATGGATATCGGTAAAATAGTCCATGTGACATCAGGGGTTCAATTTTACGAAGCTATGAGAATACTTTTTGTGCATAAAAAAACAACAACAAAAACGACTTTATTCAACAATTATTTCGCTGCTATTATGTATCTTGTATCATGACACATGCATAAGCTTCCTCTATATGTAAATGATGCAAGCATGCTGACACAAGTGCGTGTTCATCGTAAGGATTTTGTTTTTCTTTGCACACAAA
This sequence comes from Garra rufa, assembly GCF_049309525.1. Taxonomy (NCBI): domain Eukaryota; kingdom Metazoa; phylum Chordata; class Actinopteri; order Cypriniformes; family Cyprinidae; genus Garra; species Garra rufa. Next base: position 28,382,604 of record NC_133365.1, read on the forward strand.
GATATTCTCGTAGATTTTTTAAATTATGGTTGAACCCCTGATGTCACATGGACTTTTTTAGCGATCTTTCTGGACCTGGGAACATTTAGTTGTGTTGCTGTCTATGGAGGGTCAGAGAGCTCTCCGATTTTATCAAAAATATCTTAATTTGTGTTTTGAAGCTGAATAAAGGTCTTAAGGGTTTGGAACAACATGAGGGCGAGTAATTTATAATTTATAATAATTTTCGGTTTTGGGTGAACTAACCCTTTAATGTAATGCTGCACAGACCAAAAACATTTTTCATGCAATCTTTGTTATAATGTATAATAAAACTGATGCAAAAATATGCCACTTTATTGTATATAAGTAGTATAGATGCTGATGAAGCTGTAAAAAGAGTAATGAATGAAAAGTGTTTTGTTGCTACTTGTTGACATCTGAATGTCTGTGAATGAATATTGAAATATATTTTAATTAGAAAAAGGGTTTCACTTTATTTTGATTATCCCTTTAACACATTTTAATAACTATAAGTAACATTGCATCTACATTTCTACTAACTCTAATTAGAGTGTAGTAGAGTTTTAGTAGACTAGTAGGGTTATGGTTAGAATAAGCTGACATGTCAAAAGGGACCATCAAAATAAAATGTTACCAAAAAGAAATGATACTCTAAAATTCAGTTATTTATTTAACGATTTGTTCAAATGACCGATTCATTCAGAAGTGAAGCCTGTATTTTGAATGGATCACTGAATCATTAGCTCGATTCATTTAAAAATGAGGATTCATTGAGAAATGCAACAGTGCTGTGTGTTGCTTCAAGACTCAAAACAGTTCTGTTGTGGCTTTGTTTGGAGCTGTTTTCGTTTGCAAAATTGAGCAAAACAGACAATATTGTGTCTAAAATGTACAAGATATTAACTGTATATTGCACTAATGTGTGTCAAATGTATTACACATATATCATATGAAATAAGATAAAAGCCCATGTGGAGGATTTTTTGTCTTCACATTCCGGAATTTTGGGACATATCCACCTTATTTTTCCCGTAAGAGTGGGTGCAGCCATTTGTAAATTTTATGGGTCTGGCTTCCAGTCTTATCCACCTCCAGCTTTTGTTAGCTGTACAAAACAGCTCATTTTGCAGCTTGATATTCAAAATTGGTATGTCTTACCATATTATTTTTATGTATTATCTTAATTATGAACACACTGGGGTGTAATGTAAACTGTTTTACCGCTTTCTTGTTATTTCCCTATAGCTGCTAATGCACTGGAAGTCTCGCCCATAGGCTTACTTCCGTGTTGAATAATAAGGTGGATAACAGCATTCTAGATTACATCACACAGTCAGTCAATGTCCTGCATCATGTTCATCTGCAACTGGAAGCAATGTAAGATAATGTACAGGTACAGTGCTGGGCTGGGTGTGTTAAATGCCTTAATTTTTATGTGTTAAATCGATAGCCCTACTGTTTTTTGTTTTTTTTTACAAATATTGCATCTAATCCTTTTCATCTGCGCTAAAGAACGCACATACCATGCAAGAGTCACTACGGGAAGCAGAAAATATCTGACTTGACAGCTCCTTTTTCAACTGAATGTGACAAATCTTGCCGATCTGCAAGGTCAGCCACAGTTGAAGTCAAAAACACCTAATATTTTGGCTTATGTATGAAGCCCTGAATATGACATGCTGGGGATAAATAAAAGACATTGTGGTCCCAAATTAAGAATTCATTCACACAACATAATTATTTCATTCCGTTGTTGGACACGTTATACTACTTTGCTCCTTTGTTTTAATTTGGGTAAATTGAGGCAATGATTTAATTAAAACAAGGGACAGAATTAATACATTGTTGGAATGAATTAACACAACGTGGCCACAATTAATCTATAATGATGGGACAAGTTCCTAATTTTTTTTTTTTTTATTCAAGTCATGTGTGGGGCTCTGTACTAAAATATTGAAAATATCTGTGTAGGCCATTTAAGAACATCTTTCATCTTTTAACATTGATTCACGTGTGTGTATGTGTGCAGGCATATGTTCCCTGCTAATGATAACTAGGGCATACTGCATCAAGGCCATCAGAGTTTGTGTTGGGACGACTGTCTGTGTACGTCTATCCCCATCTATGCTCTCTTATCAGCTGTTTTCAAGCTTAAATCTCTACTCAGTAGAAAAATGAAGAAACACACACACACACACACACTCAGAAATCCAGACACAAGCGCAGACTCAGACACATCTGATGATAGTGACAGATAACAGAGTGCAGGTAACAGTGATCCCACAATCACACATGCAGCATACTAATGTGACATACAACACACAATGTGAGTGTCCTGATGAGACGTAAAATACCTTGAAGCTTTACGCATGGGACTCACGTGAGTGTGCCATTTAGAGCGAAACATCTCCACCCTTCTGCCTCACACACACACTCATCTCAACAGATGCAGCCTGAGCACACAAATCTTCCTCAGTCTGTCTAGCTGCCTTCCTCACACACACCTACACACACAGATCCACACACACTCTTGTACTGAGACCGTCCTTCAACCGCAATAACCTTGCTCTAGAACCAGCCATGACGTTATTTCATTGCAGGCTGGTCTTGATGCATGAGCACATACATTTTCTCTCTCTTTTTCATGCACATAGTGTGAGCTATATATTACATATACAGTATTTTGCATCAGTATTGTATTAGACCTTAAAGAATGATTCATATAGCCCTCAGTGCAAGTCCCTCAGCTTATTTTTAGCATATTGGGTGGTGTAGCTGTAGCAGAAGATCTGGGTTGGTAACGAAAAGGTTGCATGGGGCGATGCTGGAACTAGTATGTGCCCTTGAGCACAGCACTTAACCCCAGGTTTCTCTACGGAAACTGTCCTTGTAACTTAGCATAGTGTCTTTCTGCAGTAAACTTGCATAAATTTGTTGAAACATAAGCCACAGCCCAGGCTGTGTGGTCATAAATAACAAAACAATTATTCTATTCTATATTTTACATTGTTGTGATTCAGTTATAAAGATGTACAAGATATATACACACATGTTTATGCTCACCAATAATCATTTAATTAAATGGATAGTTCACCCAAAAATGGAAATACTGTCATTAATTATTTACCCTCATATTGTTCCAAAGCCATAAGACCTTCATAAAGTCATTATTTCTGTTTTCTTTGTGCACAAAAAAACTATTTTAACAACGTCCTTACTATGTTTCTGTGCCTTGACTTGCTGCCCTAGTGAAAAATAAATATACTTAAAATACATTTATTTCATGCTAAGTATACTACAAATACATCTACATCATATGCACTTAATAAAAATATCCTGTAATTGTGTTTTTAGTATGCTAAACTGGTATATTTAAAGTCTGCCTAATTGGAACAGCTAATTTTGTACTTAATGCACTTTAATTGTGTGGAAGTAGTGCTGAAGTCCAACTAAAGATATACTTGAATATATTTCATTGTGCTAAATTGAAACTGTTAGACGTATACTTTAGGTACACTTTAAATATTTTTTATTTTAAAGAACGATATTATTTAAAGATCATACAATCCTCATCAATAGTGACATTAAAACATATTTTAGGCTTAATATTTGGAAATGTGCATTTTGCACAAGTAGTTCTCCAAATAAAGTTTAATTATAATTTTTACATTAGTAAATCTTGAGAGATATGGCAGTAAATATGACTTGAACTATACTTAGTTTAAAATAAATGCATTTTAATTCTATTTATTTCACTAGGGTTTCTATGGAGGGTCAGAGAGCTCTCAGATTTAATCAGAAATGCCTTAATTTGTGTTCCGAAGATGAACGTAATTAATTAATGAAGTAATTAATGACAGAATTCTCATTTTTGGGTGAACCATTCCTTTAAAAACACAGTAAAATATTAGGAAATATTATTTCAAATGAAAAATAACTTTTATATTTTCTGATATTTTTTTATGTATTTATTCCTGTGAGGCAAAGCTGAATTTTCAGCTGCTTTAGTCTTCAGTATCTTTCAAAAATCATTATAATTTGCTGATTTGCTGCTCAAGAAAGATTTGTTATTATTTCGCTGCTTAATTGTGCTGCTTAATATGTTTGTGGAAAATACAAAAGTGATTTTGTGATTCTTCAGTGAATAGAATGTTTAAAAGAACAGTATTTATTTGAAATGCAAATGTTTTGTATCATAAATGTGTCCGTGGACTACAAAACCAGTTTTAAGTAGCACATGTATATTTGTAGCAATAGCCAAAAATACAATGTATCAATTATCGATTTTTCTTTTATGCCAAAAATCTTTAGGATATTGGATAAAGATCATGTTCCATGAGGATATTTTGTAAATTTCCTACCATAAATATATTAAAACTTAATTTTTGATTAGTAATACGCATTGCTGAGAACTTTACAGGCGATTTTCTCAATATTTAAAATTTTTGCACCCTCAGATTACAGATTTTCATATAGTTGTATCTCAGCCAAATATTGTCGTATTCTAACAAACTATACATCAATTGAAAGCTTATTTATTCAGCTTACATCTTTACACTCATGGCTGGTTTTGTGGTTTAGGGTCATAAATGTCTTCACTGCCTCTTTGATCAGTTTAATGCACTCTTGCTGAATCAAAGTATTCATTAAAAAAAAAATCACAGGACCACAAACTTTTGAAAAAAGTGTATTTTACAAGATAGAGAGTAATAAAGACAAACTGCTTTTGCAAACTGCTTTTGCTTTCTATCAACAATGGAGAGTCTCAAGTACAATTTCCCCCTCTGAGACTTAATTAAGTAGAGAAAATGAAAGACAATGAGTTAAAGTGATGAAGGCATTCCTGATAAATTTTCTGAATGACTTTAGCAGTTGTTTATACAATATTAGAGCAGTGATGGGCAGTCAGGTTTTGGTATTTGTACATATTCTGAAAGATAATTTGTTTAAAAAAGTAAGTAATTTAACGCCACTGTTCTCAATTCTTCAAAGGGATGCATAGTTTATTACCTCAAAAAATAATTTAAATACACAGCCTTGTGCATTTTCTCTTCAATATCTTTGTTTTCAAATCAAGGTTCATAATGTTGTGATTCATTCTGGAGCTGGCTGATTTGGTTCATGACATAGAGTACTTCACTAATGAAAGAATTTCTTGAAATCACTACAGAGAAAATGAATGTGAAGAGAATAATGGGAAATAATTTGTGCTGTGAATCAGAGAGGCGAATGTTAGCTCAGTGCCGTCTAGCACTGGTTTTAATGGACATATGGTGAACATTTGCGCTGCGCTAAGTAGGACAGTTATGACTCTTGATCAAACTCAACGGCACTTTACTGTAGTATAACAGCAAGAGATGTTTCTCGGTTCAAGCGGCAGACGGTGTAACCTTTATATAACGCTTAATAATAATTACCGTAGGATACGGAAAAAAACTAACGCTAGCTCTTTAGCACTGTATCAATGGCCAAAGGCCCTGGTGGGTCTTTAAATTAGCAGCACATCCCCCACTCCCTGCTACCGTCACTATAGCAACCACATAGTGAACCACTCAGCACTCTGCACTGTACCAGAGAGAGAGAGAGAGAGAGCGATAAGGAGGAAAGGAGAGAGGAATGATTGATGGAATATTGGGAAAGAGAGGAAAGAGTAGAGCCTGGAATGAGCGAGAGAGAGAGCAAGTGGGCGTCGCAAGGGCACAGGAAGGAACAAACCTACATACCAAGAGTGTGGAAATGGGGGATGATGAAAAACACATAGGGACTGTGAAAGAAAGACATCTCAAGGTGAACTAAAGAGACAGAGAAAGAGCTTGAGTATAACAAGAAAACGAAGGCAAGGAGGCAAGAGGAGACAGACAGATGGGCAGAGGCAGACTAGAGGAGCAATGAGACAAATAGACAGATATGGGGAGACAGATGGAGAGAGACAACTGGGAGCAAGTACCGAGAAACAGCATATTCAGGAAATAAAACATACTGAAGGACTCCTTTTAAAGCACCTGCATGGTGTGTGTGAGCTGCAACACACATATTGTGTATAGCTTGTCAGCAGTAGCGTAATTTACAGTGAATGGGGCATGTGTGATGGTGGGACTTGTGTGTGGGACTGTGTGTGTGTGTGTGTGTGTGTGTGTGTGTGTGTGTGTGTGTGTGAGCAAGCAGCTGGAAATGTGTACGGTACACTGACTCTCTCCTTGTTTGGACATTAGACTGTCAAGCTTTCTGGGCTTTGTTGTTTCCAAAGTCACACAAACCTTTAAACACAT